>NW_015150688.1:1003900-1006555 GCF_000732505.1 Cyprinodon variegatus
TTTATTTCAAGTGTCATTAAAAAGTCTTAAAAAGTCTTGAATTTTCCTTGCCTTATGCTATAGGAACCCTGCAATAACAATAGATAAAATCCCAGAGGAAACATGCAAAAGGCTGATCAGCAGCCATAGGAGGAGCTCAATTGTTATTTTGAAAGGGAATAAATAATATTTAATAAGCTTTTTAACTCAAAATGTCAGTTTTTATTTTTTTTTTAAACACCTCATTCCTCAGTGAGTAAAATACAGTTTGACTAAATAGAATAGATCAGTTTTTAATTCTACATCTGTCAGATATAAAAACTAATTTGGCTTAAATGTGGCTCTTTATGCTTGAATGAAAAACAGTAAAAAATCCAACGATCCTCGGATACCAGGAGCTGCAAAGTCATCACAGTTCTTAAAATGATTGGTTTTCTTTCACTAATAATAAACAATGGGACTATGATCCATCCATCCTGCTCTGGGTGTCCTTGTAGTTAGAGGTTGTGGGTTGGATTCCAGCTTCCTTATGTCCCGTGGACCTCTGGGTGTGAGTGGGTAACAGCAGCCGTAGTGAAACATGATTTCAGTGGTCAGTTTAACTAGAATTCAGCCTGTTTACAAAGACTCGCCTCTAGAATCCAGAAAGGTTCTGACTAAGAACATTTTAAACTTCTTCTCCACCTCTGCAGGTTCTCCTCCTCCACCCTCCTCCACTGCGACCCCGATCCTCTCCGTGTCCAGGGGACCCTGTGGTCAGGGGGAGCGGGTGTCGCCGCCTCAGGCTGTGGTCAAACCACAAGTTCTCACTCACCTCATTGAAGGCTTTGTCATCCAGGAGGGAGCGGAGCCGTTCCCAGTGTGTACTCTCCATCTGTACTGGGAATCCATCGTTCGGCTCTGGGCTGTCGCCTGAAATGTTGTTTTTTTCCTCTTTTTTTTCATAGATATGTGGTCCAGCAAAAGACTCGGCTGGTGAAGATCTAACCGATGATAGTCCAGACACCAACCAATCAGAAACGGTCACTACGGCAACAGGTATCGGTTGTAGTATCTAGAAGCCCCCTTTGTTTCTCCCAAGCTAACTTGTGTCCAACAGGAAGGTGCTCGCCCTTCCTGTTAGCTTTATCCGTCTTCTTCTCTCCAGTCTGAAAGTAATGCAGACGAGTGTCTACATGTAGAAAAAAAATATAATTATATTTAAAAAGCTTGTTTTGATTTTCTTTTTCCATCTAGCTATGAACAATGTTAGTAATAATGATAACTAATTTAACAAGGTAATTTAGTAATCACTTAAATGTTTCTGCAGCATAGAGACTCTAAAGGGGAGTGTGGCCTAGTGGTTAGGGCATAGAACTTGGACTCCTGAGGTTACGATTTTAAGCCCCACTCCCACGGACTCCCTCTCTGGGTCCCTGAGCAAGAACCGTAACCCCACACTGCTCCCTGGGCGCCGAACAATGGCAGCCCACTGCTCTCCAAAGGGATGGCTTAAATGCAGAGAGTTCATTTCATTGCTCTGTACTTGTGACTGTAATGACAATAAAAAAATAAATAAAAAAAAAGGTAAGATGAAACATGTCATTAACTATAAGAGAAACCAACCTAGAGCCGTAATTATATCAAACTTCCCCCCCAAAATTCAACATTTTTTATTCAAGATGATAAAAATCTAAAAAAGTCTAAATGCTCTACACAGAACTCCTTCACTGGATTAGTTTTAGCCCAACACTGCAAAAACGATCTAGAAATAAGCAAAAATGTCTTAAATTAAATGTATTTCCCCTTAAATTAAATAGGTAATAAGATCATCTGCCAATGGAATGACTTTCTTTTTACTTTTAGAATAAGATCATCAGATAATATACACTTGAAATAAGATACTGCAATTGTTTTTTTCTTATTTTAAATGTAAATTGGTCCATTGGCGAAGTGTCTGTCTCACTTACCTCCTCAATTCAAGAAAAAATGCAACTAGATTTTCGTTCTTTGCAGTGCACCTGGTTGAAATTTGGTTTTAAGTCTACTTTAAGGAATGTCATTAATTAATTAACTGGAAAAATGATCAACAGATTAATTGATTAACAAAATAATGATTAAACAAAATTAGCATCCTCTCTCTCTTTTCTGGGCCTGAGTTGTAAGAGTTTGTTTGACAAACGAACTGATCAGAAACGATCAAACTCTTTCCAACCAGTCGGTCTCCAGTGAGGCCAGCCAAGCTGATTATTGGCCTCTTTCCAGTTTCTCGGTGCATCTCAAAACGGGATCACAGGCGTAACTTTCTGAAGGACTGCTGTGGATATGTCCCCACCAATGATTTCCGCTTTTTTTCCCCTTTCCGCTTATTTACTTTCGCCAAAGGTAACAGAGTTGGGTGCAGCTAACTGTGTTCAGAGCGTTTTGAGACATTTTTTTTTCTTGTGCAATTCTCCTGTGGCTCGCCTCTCAGTGTGACATCATCGGATCTGTCGCTTTGAGACATTTGATTTGCGGTCGCATTTCACTGATGTACAGAGTAGCTACGTGGTTGGAGGAGATAGGAATAACAATAGGAAAGCATTTAATAAATGTATGTTTGAGCTCATTTTTTGGAAAAACACGTAATGAAAGCATTCGGGTCGAGTAACTGTAGGTCCATCAGCCCTTTCATCACAAAGTTACACCCTTGAATGG
>NW_015150688.1:1006565-1024256 GCF_000732505.1 Cyprinodon variegatus
ATTTTCACATGCAGCTATCCCTTTGTAATCTTTAGAGTCTGATTTAGTTCATTTAGTTCATTATTTAGCTTCTCTATTCAATGCAGCAATCTGCTGCACTGCTACTCCCAGCCTCGCTTCCATCGTGAATCAGTTTGATTCCTGTTCGATTTTTTCACTGCATCTTTTTAATTACAGCTTCCAAGCTGGAATTTCCAGTCCTGGGTTTAATTGCAGGAGAGCTGAGAGAAAAAAAGAGTCAACAAACTCTAATCCTTCTTTTAAAAAGACCTGTGATTATAATGATTATGGTTTGAAAGCACGACTCTCTCAAATATGATTTCCTTTCTCACATATTTAGGTATTTGTGTTAAAGTATTTGCTGCTACATTAAGCAACCACCATCTTCTCTTGTGAACCTTTGCCCTTAGTGCTGAAGTGTGAATACTGCAAAAACTTTGCACCTGCCAGCCAGTTCAGAGGCACCAAAAGGTTCTGCTCCATGTCTTGCGCCAAGAGGTACTATGCATGCATGAAACATGTGACACTATATGAACATCTAATCAAGCCCCTTCATGTTGCTCTGCTGCAGCCACTGCATACTTCACAGACCTCTGGATGCTAATTGCTACTTTTATTGTCTAAATCAAACATTAATGTCTTTGGGATTTAGGCACCAATCATTGGAACCAGAGTAAAAACATATAGAAGCAGTTTGAAAAGTGTTTATACCCTTTAATTTATTCCGTTTTATTACAAAAAAAAACCCTAAGCATCAAAACTACTATTCAGATTTTAAGCTTCAGATTTTTTTTCGACTTTTTCGGCAAGTAACGCATTAATGTAAACTGGAAGGAAAACTATTATTTTCAAAAAATGTTATGAAAGACAATAGCTACAATAGAATAGTCTGGATCAAAGCGCATCTATGTTAGTTCTTCCCAGTCACAGTGATTCATCCTCCAATTATTCATCCCACAGAAGACTAGTGCTACGTTCACACTGGATGTCCTTTGGGGAGTAAAAAAAGCGCCTGCTACTTCATTTTTGATGCTTGTATATTAAGTTTAGACGCAACTTAAGAGCTCCTGAAGCTCGTCCAGTAAAATGTGCCCAGATGCGTCTGATGCTTCTGCTGCTTCTGTGTTCAGTGCAGAGAGTGGCTTTGCTATATTTGATGTTATAAGTGGGTAAAAATTACTTTTAATATATTTTTAGGCCAGAAAGTCCACCTCAAAACTTCATCCGTTCCTTTCTGTTCATCATGATTACGATCTTGCCTTCAAATATTATTTCGCTGTCGGAACCGCTCTGACCCCCACATACCAGCGGAGAGCTGTCACTGGGAACCCCCAGCAGTTGCTGGTTTTTCTCTACTCCTCATGGTGGCTGGAAGTTGATGTCGGCGTTTTTCATATACGTATCCAAACTGCAGGCACCAGGATAATAAAAGCAAACATATTTTTTGGGTTTCGACATTTTAAGTTAATTAAGGCATTAATAAACTGTTTCAGGGGAGTGATCACAGCGATCTGCATCAGCAGTGCTGTGTCTGTCTCCCTGCCAGCTCTCAGATCGACTTCCCTGATTGGTTGATGCAGCCAGCGAGCAGCATAAGTTAATTTTTGAAACTCCAGCAGCTGGTGCTTGTGAAGCTTTTCCAGCGCCTTAGATGCTCAGAAGCTCATGAGGCGCTGCTCTGCTGTTGGATCTTGATGTACCTTGACACACGCAACCATTGACTTTGCATGTAAACCAGCTGCTTCAATCGCATGCGGTCTGAACGTAGCATTAGTTATTAGAGACTAAAACTATATAAGTATTAAAAATGTATTTATTAAAGGCAAACTGAAGTCAGTTTTTTTTTTTTGTTTGGATGCAAAAACGTGACTTATTAAGGTTCTAAAACATGCGGTACACCTTTAGTCTTTGGTTTACTTTATATAGACGCACTGCTTTGTGTGGTCTACCACAGGCGTCTGCAACCTGCAGGTCTGGAGCTGCAAGTGGCTCTTTGGGCCCCCTACAGGGCCTCTTAATAGTGGCCTAAAATGATGTAAAGAAGCAACTAATGTGGTATAATAATAAATACCAGCCTTAGAAGCTTATGAGTTTTTTTTTTATTTTTATTTTTTTATATTTGACGGAATTTTAAAAAAAGAATGACTTTAAAAGAAAAGTATTTTTTCAGTTCTACATTGCTTTAACTTTGATTTTTACATCAAATAACTTATGGAAGAAAATCCATGGTTCATCATTATGCAACAATTTATGCTTTTATTTTGAAAGCTAACGGCAAAAGACGTGTCATATAAGATATTTAAGAAAGAAATAATGTGTTTTATTAAGGGGTTATAGCATATTTGCAGCTCTAAATGACTTTTACTCAGCCAGATATGGGCCGAAATGTCTCCTTGGATTTTAAGTTTGAAGATGCATGTCTCTCACATAAAGTCCTTTTAAAAATGCGTTTTTAAAACTTGGCAGCGTGTAAAACTTTAAGTGAAGGAAATTAATCTTCTTCAGTAGAAATTTGGCTGTGAATTATCAGTTGGCTTCAGCCCCACATTCACTGCATGTCTGTTTTCTGTGCTTTTTATTTTTTTATGTTTTTAATGTGACACAACTTTATCCGCCTTGATGTTCAACAATGGCCTGGAAATGTTTGTCTTATGAGAATTTGGAAATGTTTTATTTGAACTGACATGCTCTTGTGATTTTTTTCTATTGTATTTATTACATCATGTGTTTTATATGATAAACAATGCATATCCTGCATTGTTTGGAACAGCATTTTGTCAGCATATGAGTTTGAAATTATTTTTGCTTTGCTTTGCCTTTGTCTCTTTGGCAGCTTTGTGCGTATGACTTCTATACCATAGCTGGTCCAAAGAGACAGAACTTTGTGTTGCTCGTCCCGGCTTCAGTACCGTATATGTCACTCTTTGTCTACGATACAGTATGTATTGGTTCCCCAGGTACAACGTCAGCTTCAGGCAGAACTTCACCGTGCGAAACAGTCACAGCCAGCTTCAAGATCAGGATCGAGCTATGGATCAGGACCAGGATCAAGACCAGGGCCAAGGTCACTTATCTAACTCCGATGAGGAAGGAGGGATTGCAAGGAGGAGGGTTCCTCGTAGGACTAGCTCAGAAATAGCCAGCGCAAAGATAGCAGGAAGGCCCGTCCCAGCAAAGGTGAGAAAATAGTCCTCTCCAAGATCAAAAAAGACAATTAAGAGACATTAATAAGCTTCTGTTTATACAGCTATTATCATTTTTTCTTATAATTAACTCAAATGAGAAAATCTTTTTTTTTCTCGTTTTATTTTATTTATTTATTTTTATCGTTGATATGTGGCTTTAATGAAACGAGGAAACATGAAGCATATGAGGGAATCACCTGTGATTTTTTTAGCTCTATTTCCCAGAGTGTTGTGAGGTTTGGTGCCATCTAGTGGCTGGAACCATGCAACTACATAACAGCTGCTCTGTTTCTGTAAAACTTCTATTTTTTAAGACATTCAACCTTCTTTATGTTTTACAGATTTAATTCATGCATGCAGGATTATTTTGCAGATGGGATTCAGTGGTTAGACTGGTGGTTCTTTGACGGGTCTTACTGGTTTTGTAGCACTACCACCATTGTTTGGGGTGCTTACTGGACTGGCTGCCAGGGGATCTGATTTTTTTTCAGTTATTTTCAAAGTGTCTCCCCTCAGGAATCAATGCTCTCCCTCTGTCCTGCCTACAGAGTCGTTCAGAGTCCAGCCATTCAGAGGAGGAGTCCAGTGGACAGGAGGATGAAGAAGACGCCATGTCTCTGTCACCTGCTTCCTCAGCTTCCTGTCACCAGCCGCCTCCACCGCCTGCAGCTGAGAGCGCAGCACCACCCTGCCTGCCTGCTAGCCCCGCCCACTGGACAGTGGAGGAAGTGTCACAGTTTATTTCCTCCCTACAAGGTCTGTCATTTTTTTTTTAACCTCAATGAATTTATGGAGAGAATTTTGCTCTATTATTGTCGCAAGCAAAGAACATGTTTCAAAAATTGATATTTGTTATTTATTTGTTTCTATTTTTTTTTTTTGTTAATGTATTTTAAAATTTCTTTCCAGGTCTATGTTTTATTTATTTTTATTTCTTGCATTCTTCTGAAATTGCATTTAACAGATCACATGACTTAAAAAAACAAAAAAATGACTGTTGATGCTCGCATTGAGAAATAAATATATAGTTGGTAACATCCATGAAGACCATGCACAACAAACCTTTGTCCCTAACTCAAGAGGAAGGGAAGAGAATGTGATCTGGAAAACGGCTTTTACAATGAATGCAATACATGACACTATATCAGAAAAAAGCAATTTGTAATTTTTGTAAATTTTTAAAATGTAATTTGAAATATTTAAAATCTTAAGAAATTGATGATAATAAATACATATATTTGAAAAAGTATAATATAATATAATAGAAAATTAAATATAAAAGTAAAAAAAAAGAAATAACAGCAGTTAAAAATATATTTTTTTATTAAAACATTTTTTAAAGGTTAATACCTAAAATGCATGTAATTTATTTCAATTTTAAGTATTTTTTTTATTTTTTATTTCCATTTATAAAAAGTGTTTTTTGTCTGGAACAAAATTCACTCCGTACAAATTCAGTTAAATCAAAGGAGCTTCAGTCATTGACCTAATGGTTAAATAGTTATAGATCAGTTGCTGCAAATTTGTCTGTGGGTTTACTGGCGGACATTAGGGCTGGGTAAAAAAAATCTATTTAATCGATTTTGAATCGATTCCTTTACATTTTTGCAAAATCGATGTCTAGGGAATGAGATTGATTCATTTTATAGTGACCTGTGTGACGTTCACATTCAAGTCACTCAAGATGACTTCAAGCCAGATAGCTGCAAATATAGCCAAGAGGTTAACTGAAGACATTAACAAATGGGGGCTGACCAACAAACACCCTCTAGCTGTTACAGACAACGCTGCAAATATAGGTTGGCAGGGAAGATAATGCAGCTCATGAATATGTGCTGTGTCACATCTGCTTGCTCGAGTGAGGCTTCACTTTTCACAAGCAAGTTTGCACTTATGAGACAGTTTTGTTCACATCTCATGTTTAAACTGTCTGATTTACAAGTTTGCACTTTGTGTTTAATGTCACAGGAAAAAACAAAATACATGAGTATTTTGAAACACAGTTGAGCCACTTTCATTATTGTAAAAACAGATTAAATCAAAATTTATCGATTTTGAACTGTATTAATCAATATCAAATCGATTCAGGACTTTGGCAACAACAGTAAAAGCAGACTGTACTTATTTTTTGTTTTTTTTATATAAAGCTAAAACTTGACCTTCCTGCTATAGGAACACATTTCAACATAATAAGACTTTTTCATTCTATCTAGTGATTTCTTCATTTAAGGTTTAAACTGGAAGTTTTGATCTTGACAAAACAATAACATGGATGAAACCTGAAAATTTGGAAATTGAAAACTTTACTATTTATTATTTTAAAATGCGAGTATTTTATTACTTAGAAGCTATTATTCTCTTTTTTTTCTGTCAATTTTAAACAAATAAAAAACATCAAGTTGTACATCAAACTGGATAAACTCTTTTCTTAATCTGCTCGTGTTCCTGTCGCTCCCAGGCTGCGAGGAAATCGCCTCCCAGTTTCTATCGCAGGAAATCGACGGACAGGCTTTGCTGCTGCTGAAGGAGGAGCATCTGATGTCCACCATGAACATTAAGCTGGGACCAGCCCTGAAGATCTGCGCTCACATCAACACCCTGAGGGACTGATGGTCCGCTGGTTTCCGGCCCCCGCTGTGGGCTGGGATCAGACGGTGGGATTTTAAAGCTCTCCAGCTGAACCGAGCGCTGCAGAGTTTACGCCTGCCGTCGGCGGAGGGGGGGACACTCCTGATTTCTCTCTGAAAGTAATATTTGCAGAGTTTGGCTCCGCGCTTGAACCTAAAACTGTGATGGATGAAGGTTTTCTCATGAAGGCACCAACTGCTGCTCCATCAACACATTCATGAAGACTTCATTTTCTTATTATTTTGCACTTCTAAAGATAATTTGTTTTTTTTCTGACATTTAGGAAGATGACTCCTTTTATTATTATTTCAAATATCTTTGGTTTTCTTGTTCATCGTGATTTATGTGTCAAATCAAGAAGAAAAAATTTAAATGGGAACAGAAACAGCTGAGGTATAAAATTTGGAAAAAAAAAATTTTTAGAGGAGAAAAGTGTTTATTAGCTTACTGTTACTACAAATTAGGAAACCCTCACCTTCTATAGGTGTGTTACCGATAGCTAACAGGGTACAGTGAGAGAACAGGGTATCTGAAAGGCCAGAGTGGAGTCCAAATTAAACCAGAACCACGGCAGGTTCTGAGAGCCATGTTGATTTTACAGGATGTAAAGTAGAAAAACTCAAAAAGTTTCTTTACAGCCTGAAACAGGCTGGATTCTGCTTCGTCTTTAGGGTCTGGATAAGTTTAAAGAAAAAAAAAAAGTTAAAAGGGAATCAGGTTTCCTTCCCTTAACGATATAATAGACTGAAGTAAGAAAAATGAGGTGATTACCGCCTTTTATTTAGCTTTAATTCACACCTTTTGAATCTTCAATCATATTTTAGGACAAACTTTTGTTTGGGTTTTTAAAAATGGCCGCTGCTTCCATTGCAGCCAGAGCCAGTGGATCTGTGGCGTCCGAACATCCGGGCTCATAAAAGGCCTTGAACTTTGATCATAATATAATTTAACAATGTAACAAACAAGAAGAAAAAACACTACTTTATTCACTGTTGGAGAATTCATTCCAGATTTAGAAAAGATAAAAATGTGAAATAAGAGTGGTGGAGATTCCTAACATAAGGCTGGATCAGAAGCCAGCTTCTTAGCTACAGATGATTAAAAACCCAACCTGTTTTAATTTTTTTTTTTTTTTTATGCACGTCCGGGAAAGTTTCTCAAAACAAATTTTGAAAAAGCGACGAGTTCTGTAATGAAAGGTTTGCAGGAACCTTCTGCTGAATGATTCCCACGTCGTCTCTAAGCTTTATGGAAGATACCGACTGCTCTTTAAACGGAAACTAAAGAGCAGCGACCAACACCAGAAGGTGAAGCATCTTTGGGCTGAACTGTTGAAGCTGTGGACCTACATCCGTTACAGACTGAAGTGCTTCGTCGGCCAGAATGACTGAAGCTATACTGTAGTAAATGTAAAAATTTGCCTTTCTATTTAATTGCACATTTGTTTGCTGGACTGCCTTGTCTTTTCATGTTCCCTGGTGGCCTTTTTTCACTAGTCTCTAGATTTAAATGACTGTCTGTCATTTTTTAACGTTTTTTCGTATCATTCCATCTTTTCTAGAAATGCCTTCATTTTTAAAGTCACATCCGTTGCTCTTCCCAAAGCGTGACTTAAGTAGTAGCAACCTTGATGAAGGAAACTCCCCCGTCTTCCTTATAGCTTTCTCATTTATTGTGTACTCGCCAACAATATTTACCTTTGTAGCTAGCTAGCTATCCTTGGCTTTGTTGTGACTGACTGTGTCTGTTTTCTTCTAAGAAGGGATAATCCTTGATTGCTGTGCGTTTTTGTTTCAGTCTGCCCACGATTCTGGAGTATTTCAATTTGCTGGTCCCTCCACATGTGAGGTTGGATTGAAAGATCTCATGCACGCTGTAGTGAGCCTTTTAATTCAGCTCTAATGATTTCATCTGATCGTTGTTCGTTTCAACATCAATCCAAACAAGCAGCACCTTTCTCTCCAAAATTACCGAAGGTTCTGTAAATCTTTTATTTGCAATAATCAGAGAAAACGGCTGAATCTTGAAGGAGTGTGTTTGACGATGAGCGGTTAATGCTGTAATGAAAATAAATCCTCCAGGAACTGTTGTAGGAATCTGTCTCCTGTTTTTTTTTTGGGTTTTTTTTTAACCTGTGCACCAGTTTATCAGAGCCAAACAGGAACAGTAACGATGCAAACTCCCCCCTAAGGGCCCTGAGGGGGAATTTGCACGACACCTTTATAAAAAGTGATTTAGTTCTGTAACAGACAGCAATTCACTGCAAAAAAAAAATTGAAATCTAAATAAGTCATTTTTTCTTGCAATAAGTGCATTTTTTTTTTTTTTATTGAGGAGGAAATTGAGACACTTTGCCAATGGAACAAGACAATTTACATTTAAAATAAGAAAACACAATTGCATTGTCTCAATTGTTTCAAGTGAATATTATCTAATTATCTTATTTTAAGACTAAAAATACTCACTCCATTGGCAAATTATCTTATTTACCTACTGAAATTAATGGTAAATACACTTAATTTAAGAATTTTTTTCTCATTTTTAAATGGTTTTTGCAGTGTTCTATTTAATGTTTTTAGGATATTTTTCTGCTCATGTGACACTGATTTCTAAACTTTTGAAGTTTCAACAAAAAGTATCAAACATGTAGATAATGTTTTTATTTGGTTATTTTTACTTCCATAAGCAGCCTTGTTTTTAATTTTTTTTTATTTTCCAGCGTTTTATGTCGCTACACTGTCAAGAACAGAGCAATGAAATTAACTCTGTGCATAACTCTGGCATTGTTGGCTGCCATTGTGCGGTACCCGGGGAGCGGTGTGGGGTTGCTCAGGAACCCAGGGTGCAGTCTGTGGGAGTGGGGCTTGAACCTCAGGATTCCAAGCGCAATGCCATTCCCCAAAGCAGGCGTGAAGGGTACACTGGCAGCTTTTTTTCCCCCAGCTGGGATACGAATCCAGGCTTCCTTTTTGCAGGACAGGTGACTTGCCACTTGAGCTAGCTACCAAATGATCTTTGTAGACAAAGTTAATTTTCCAGCAGTTGAAAACTAGTGACATAGCTAAGAATGCTGATTTCTGTTAAGACTCCACTGCTCTGGATCATCCAGCCCACCAGTCTGATCTAATCCCCAAACCTCTCTGTTAAAATCATTAAATGCATTTTTTTGTGTGTGATATTCTAATGATGGCTGCACAGTGCTACAGCACTGCTGCCTTGCAGCAAGCAGGTTCTGGGTTCGATTCCCTGCCAGGGTCTCTCTGCATGGAGTTTGCATGATCTCCCTAAACATGAATGGGTTCTCTCCGGGTACTCTGGCTTCCTTGCACAGTCCAAAAACATGACTGTTAGGTTAATTGGCTTCTCTAAATTCTCTTTAGATGCGTTTGCGTAAATGTTTGTTTGCTTCTGTGTTGCCCTGCAAATAGACTGGTGACCTGTCCAGGGTAGACCCAGCTTCTCTCCCATAGACAGCTGGAGATGGGCACCAGCACCTTGTGTGATGAAAAATGGATGGATATTGTAATTACACACCCCTGCAGTAAGTCCACTAGTGACTGATTTTGTTTTTAGCTGATCTTCTTCCAACCCATAACCAAGGAGTTCATTTACTGAGAGCTACTGTCATAAAATGTGCCAGCTCTAGAGCAAATATACCTGCCGGCGGGGGGGTATTGGAAATGGAAACCTTTATCCCTGCTTTCATTTTATTATTGTTAAAATAAAAGTGTAAAGGGGAAAATGAAACACAACAAATCAGTTACAGCCTCTATGCCAGTGCATATCATCATCAGAAATTTATTTAGTCTTATGTCCTCAGAACAGGGGCCTTAACGGGATGCCGTTAAGGCAAACTGGCCCCTGTCTAGAACCGTCCATGACCATCGCTGTAGTAAACATTACTTTGAAACCGCTAAAGACACCCGTCAACCCGCACAGCAGTTGGTTACCATGGAGACCACATACTATTTTGCATTTCTTCTAAAGAAAAATCAAATATGACAGCCGCTTCTCTCCTAAGATTTAACCTTGTATTAATTAAACGCAGAATAGATTTTGTCTAAATCGCCCAGAAAAGTTCAGTTTTACTGGTTGTATATAAAATAATAAATTGTTGCTCATTATTTGCTGCTGTGATGTGAGCTGAAATAAGACATTAAAAGCAATACTTAATTGTCTGTCTTAAAAACAGATGACAGCACTGACCTTAATACAGGAATATAACAAATGTCTTTCATTAAGGCCTAGAAAACCATAGTACTATTTACCAGATAATATACATATTTACAAAAAATAAGTTACATTACATGTAGTAAATGATTGTGCTTCATACCAAGTGTTACAATTTTAAACATAAATATAAAACTTTTGTATAAAAAAGATAATTTGCATTCTTCATATTTTTCTGTGCCCTTGCATTAGTCCATAGTGCTTTGTTGGCCCTAACAGGTTCCAGTGATGAACACTGCAGCCCTTCAGAAGATGGCGAAGTTGAACGCCTCCCCATATCCGGCCTCCCTGGTGTATTTCTCCAGGTTCAGAGGCTCAGACGCTCGGAGAGCCGTGCTTTCATTCGCTGAGCGCTCCCCTGCATGAAGTATCCTGATCAGGTCTGTCACAGACGGACGCCCCTGGGGGTTCCAGTTGCAGCAGGATTTTATGATTGAGTACCTGCCAACATAAACGAAGAGAAGATGAAGAATGTGCAATTGCCTGAAGATGTAGTAGGACTACATGTGGGGTTACTTAGAATGTTGCAGAAAGTATGACCTGCATGCTTTTTAAGGTAAAAGCATGCAGTGAAGCTAAAATACCTCATTAGTTAAGTTTACCTCCTTAATGAATTTCACCCTTTTTCATTACCATACAGAATTAACACAGTGAAATCCTTTTATATGATCAGGTTTTGGTTTTTCCATCTCATTAAGATAGAAAATCAGTAATATACTTAATTTAAAGTTTCAAATCCATTTAAAAAAAATTAGAAAACCAGAATCAAAAATCAAGTTAGATGATAGCAAAAGACAGTTTTAGATAATATCTGTATGTTTCTGAACATTTTCTGACCGGCTACAGCAATTACTCTTAATGTGCAGCTATGAGATACATCTGCTTGGTTTTGCACGAAGGCGGCTTAATGCAGCAGTTCTTACAATGCATTGGAGCAGTTTGTCGGTCGCTTCAGAGTTTTTCCTCTCTGGAGATACTGCAGAAGTTCAGTCGACATGATCTGAGCAAACGGTGGGTCACCTAAAAGCAGAGGATATTTATTACTTTATCTAGTTGCTTAATAATTATTAAAGCAATTTTCCATTGTATCCATTGTAATGTTTGATTTTATGCATTCTAGCAAAATTTCTCTTAAGACTTTTACAGAAAAGCAGTAGGCGCAAAAGTCCAGCTAAACTGAGCTCAGACAGTTTGTTGACTTGTGTTTAGTTTTTTTTTTAAAAGTTTTTAGTTTACTGTGATTTAGTGTCATGGTTGTGGTTCTCTTGCAGTGTTGTGTTTTTTTGTGTTTCTCTCTGTTGCCCCCTTGTGCCAGTCTCATTTCCCCTAGCTTCTAGTTGCTTCCGTCTATCCCTGCTCCTTGTAAGATAATTAGCCCAGTCTTTGTTCAGTCTCCCATATATACTCCACTTGTGCAGTTACTCAATGCTGGTTTCTCGTCGTTGCTTTGCTCCACATGTGTGTTTTCCTCTGGCGTCTCCTGGTTTTTTGTTTCCTCTTATTGTTCTTGGATTTTGCTTCTGTTGCATTTTCATTAAATAAGCAAAAACTCATATCTGCCGCCTTCTCTGCATTTGGGTCCACAACAACATCCACCGTCCCGGACACGTTCATACAGAGTTTGAAAGATAGAGCCAGGTTTGTACCTCCCTCCTGATCTTTGTACCTCGATAATTATTAAAAACCTTATTGTGTCATATTCTACTCAAATTTATATTTCTTTTTTGTTTCAGCTCTTGTTTAGGTTAGCTTTCCTTCAAGCACTGCATTTTTAAATACTTATTTTTATCCTGTAAAAGTTTTTTTTAACCTTTATGTCTTTGCAGTATAATCTTCTTTTTCTTTTTTCAAGTAAAGCACTTTGAATTGCAAGACAAACAAACTTTTCTTTAAAGGCGACAATCATTTCTGATCTGTTATTAGCTGGCAGTGAAGGGTCTTTGAGTTTCTTTGTTTTTTTTTTGACTCCTTTAATTGGTGTGGCTTCCTCTTTTTGTTATTGGTTTATTTCACTTAACAAAAAAGCATTTTTGTGGCACTTGCACAGCTCTTAGATCTCTATAGATCTAAAATTTGTAAACAAGTAAATGTTATACAGTTAATGTGATTTCAGGAAGAGAAACAGATAAAAGGTTGTTATAACCCATTCCAAGAGAAAAAATAAAACCCTGAATTTTTATCTAGAACCATTAAGAATTTAGGATAGCTAAAGGTTTTTCTCTCGTGTGTGTGTGGAGTACTCACCCAATGTAACCATTTCATAAAGGAGGATACCAAAGGACCACCTGTTAAAATGAGGAGAAATACCATCAGGTCATGTAACTAAAATATATTAAGAGCCAAACTAGATTGCACCCTATAGAAATAGATATCCAGATTTGCCACATAAAAATTTATGCAGCAACTGAAAAATGAAATGTATCATAACATCTAACTTTTAGTAACTTTACATCCTGAAATCCATTCTAGAAAATGTAAAGATTCACTAAGTTGTTTTTATCTTCATTCTGCTTACAGAGTCCTCCACACTCACACATCACTGCTGTTACTGGCTGTTCTCCTGGCCAGAACTTCCGGCGCCTCCCATTTCTTCAGCTCCACGTCCTCCACCAGCCCTGCAGTGTTCACCTGGGTCCTGTGGTACGCTGAGCCCAATCCCCACAGTTTGGCTGTCAGATCGCCCCCGACCAGAACGCTGCGAGCTCCAATATTCCCATGGATGCAGCCCTGATTGTGTAGGTACTCCTGAAGGAGAAAAAAATATATAGAGCTATAGGTAAAAGGTGGTTATCTGACAGTAAAAATCAGATAACAAAGATGGTAGCTAAAAGCAGAAAGTAAGCAGTTCAACTGACCAGAGCAGAGGCCACTTGTCCGGCCATGATGACGATCCTCTTCTCTGTGATGCCATGGCTTGTAGTGTCCTTCAGAGAAATAAAAGGATAGAACAGATGCATGGTTTCAAGGCAGGAAGTTTCTTTTGAGATTCTCAGCATGTTTTAAGCAAACTTCATTTCTCCTTAAGGCTTCACTGGCAGGGGTGTAGATAGATGGAGGGCCAGGGGTGGCCATGGCCATAAATAACTAAAACTGAAACTGTTTTATCTACATATATAGTTGTTTATATATTAATAGTATGCAGAACAAAAAATTTAATAGTTGTACTGTGGATGTTTTTTGTTTTTTAAGATATATAGGTAATAAAAACTTTAGTCTCATTTTGTGTAAGACCACCCAACCATTATTTTCTGCCAACTTGATAAAAAAAAACTTCTCTGAACGCACTTTGGACAGATTTATTTCCTCAGGACTTGCAGTTCTTGTCATGACCTTCTACAACAGTTCACTTCTTGCAAATCTTGGCTATTTTAAGTATTCAGGTGTGACGAGATGTGCAAAGAGGGCCCGGGGCGGGGTTTGTTCCTACAGACTCCCAGGTAAAAGTCATGCACACTTAGCAAGCAGTCAAAGGGATATCCGTGTGACCAAGTTGCCGGATCAGTCGGCGGCATAGAGACAGGATCATACCGTCACACAGGGAGAGCAGTGGATCTACAATAAGTGGCTGAAACCCCGGCGAACTGGATAAACAACACTAGAAATGTGCAGTAAGAGCATGCTTACCGGCATTACCTCAGCACATCACAAAAAACTGGCCTGTGGCAAAACCAACACATTCAATGATCCCCCAAGAACCTAAAGCCAAAAGATTGTCCACTGCACTTTAAATTAAGATTACATATATGTGTAAATATGAGCCAATGTTGATTTCAGTGATTTATTTGGAAAATGCAGATTTTGTGTTTATTAATTTTCTTGTTGGTACTAGGTCAGGGTAGATTTACCCTGAATTGGCACCTATACTTTTTTGGTCACCTCTCGGTGCACGTTGGCCCCAGCCTGGCTACCTCTATGAGCATTTTCTAGAAGCGCCACTGTTGACTGGTATGCTAAAAATAAAATTAATTTATACAGGGCTTGATATGTGCTACCTGCAGAACACTAAGGAAATACTTCACAGTTTAAAAATTAAGATACATGTTGAAAAAACAGAAGAACTGATCCAAGAAATCTCTATGTGGAAGAAAATGGTAATAGTTTGTCAGCGGTGGCTACTTTTTTTTTTTTTTTTTTAGAAGTTTTATCTTTTCATAAATGTTATAAATGTTAATAAACACATCCAGTTTTTATCTAAACATCAATGTAAAAACACAGATAATCTTTCTGAGAAAAGCCATGGTGCTCTACCTCTCTGCACCTCCATAGAAACCCCAGCAGGTCTCTGTTCCTCAGCTCCTCCATCACCATCACCAAAGGCGACCTCACTGAAACCACACCCAGCAGGGCAGGGATGAAAGGGTGAGGGCCCAGTCTCCCCAGGAAAGATGCAAACCCTAGAAAGTGCTGTTTTTCACTGTTGCTTGCATTTTCTGTAGGAAAAATAAGGATAAGAGAACACACAAAGTGTACTATTAATTTAATTGTGTCATTTTTGGTCAGGCGCAGTTATCTCTTGAATTTAATCTTAACCCTTTAAAACCAATTGTATCATATTTGATACATGAGCTTTTAAGATCTGTGCATCATCAGTGTGATCTTGCTCATCTTAAAAACCCTGACTTACACAACCAGAGACATGTAGTGAACAGAAAACCTATATAATATTCTACAGAAATGCCTAATGTATCAAAATTGATGCAAATAAATGATCTAATTTAACTTATACAATATATATATATATATATATATATATATATATATATATATATTATTTCATGGTCCAGGCTTTAAAGGGTTAATAGTTATTCAAAATATCTTTAATTTGCTAATTTAGAGATGTGACATCCATCTATTTTTTATCAAAAATGCAGATTTGGTTTTCTGCTTTTAACTCTGAACAAATAATTTACCTTTTAGCGTTCTAAGGACGACGTCCCTGTTGTCCATCCGGGCTCTGTAAAGACTTATTGTTTCATTAGGTCTGATGGAGAAAGACGGCGTCAATGCGGTGACATGTCTAAAGTTTCCCAGAGGAACTGTTGTGGGCGTATGTGTTGTTGCTGCCACATTTCTCTCTCTGGATGTCTGTGGTGATGGAGCCACAGTCCTCTCTGGAGAGCCATGTCTTGCTGCAGCGCCATGCCTATCTCTAGCTGCATGCCGTGCTGCCGTTGCATGCCTCTCTGGGGATGCATGACGTGCTGCAGCCAGAGTTGGCTTCACATTGTTATGTGTGTTTTGGATTGTCATTGGCACTTCTTCATGTTCAAGAGGGTCGATTCCGGGCGGTGCTTTTGAGAAAAAAACAGAAAAGAAAATGTCATTTCAGGAAAAAAAGAAAAGAACAAAACAAGCCTCTTCATTGGCTTACCATCTATTCCATGCAAGTGATGTCTGTGGTGGTTGGGGTGACGGTTTTGATGGTGGTTGTTTCGAAGTGTGTGTCTGTGGTTTGTGGTGTGCTGGTTGGGATTGTATTGTCTGGGGTTTCTGACTTGTGTCCGTTCGTGCTTATTGCAGCACAGCAATATAAAGATGATCAATACTATGATCACCGAGAGGGAGACCAACAACGCAGGGACAACAATTACTCCGAGTTGATATTCACGTGTTACTGTAGGAGAAAGGCAAAAGAAAAAAATCTAAAAGACAGGTCCAAGAAAATGCTTTGCATTTCCAGAGTCCTACATTTCTATTTAAAAATTTGCCTATAGTTTGTCCCCCTCTAGTGCAGCGAGTGTCACTTTATTGGACTTGCAGATTAGTAACCTCTTAACTTCAAATCTCACAAAGTTAAAAAACAGATTCTTTGATAATTGGTTATTGTTATGTAATATTATCCTGCAAAAATAAAATAAAATAAAATAAAATACAGCTAGGTTTTAGCTTTAAGCTTTATTTAATCAGAAAAACATGTCTATATGAATATCAGTATTACCATACTGATCCTGTCCAATCATGAGGGTTCAAGAGTTTTATAACCACCCTTTTTTGCCAAGATTACTGAAATACTACATTTTTTAAATTACATAAATATTTTGACGTTTTCCCATTTTAAATATGTTGACTAAGGAACTGTTTTACACCTCATTGATTCAATTCAATTCAGTTTATTCATATAGTGCCAATTCACAACACATGTCATCTCCGGGCACTTTACAATTAAGCCAGGTTATATTCTTTATGCCGTTGTCTTTTTGTCCCTTAGATTGCTCCCTGACCTGCTTAATGACTTTTCTCTCCACCCATTAACTGTTATTATTCCATAAAGACTGATTCCATGTTTATTCTGTCTTTAAACCCTCTTTTGTTGTAAAATAAAGCTCAGCCTATTTTCTTTAATAAAAACTGAAGAAAGCAAAGCTACTAGTATGGTCAAAAATAACAAAATTCTGGTTCAGGGACATTTTTAGGAGTGGTGTAAAGCTTTGTTCAATAATATCCTATTCAAGTCTATTGTTACTGGTCAAGCATCTCAGGGATCAATGCTAGGGCCAATTTTTATATCCATTATCCTTCTATTATTAAAATTATCTCACAGCACAGGGCATTTCAACTTTTATGCTGATATTTTCCCATATATCCGGATGAAACTAATTTCGATATAGACTATAAGCATGTCACCACGAGATGCGTAAAAACTAATATGACTTTAAATTTTCTGCTTTTGAAATCAGATAAAACAAAGGTCGTCTTTTGACCTTAAGCTTCAAAAAGTAACTGCTTAGCTAGGATCTGGATGGCATTAAATTGGTCTCCTACTGTATAATAACCTAAAACACCTCTGTGTTATTTTTTATGATAATTATTAATTTAAATCCAATATTAAACAGATTACAAGAATATCCATCTTTACAGCTTGAATATTGTAAAAACTAGAAATGTCTTGTCCAGCAGTGTCCATGGATTTTTCTTTAAGGGTTAAACTATTGTAATCGTTTAATATCGGGAAGTCCAGAAAATGTTTTTTTTTTTTAATCTTGAGCTGATCAAAAATGCTGCATCCAGAGTTCTGATAAAAAATAAAAAGAAAGATCATATGTTCTACGTTAGCTCCCCTTCACTGACTTCCTTTCAAAACCTGAATAGAATTAAAAATTCTTCTTCTCACGTAGAAAACACTAAACAAGAGATCTGATTGTTCCTTATGTTCCCAGCACTGCAAAACATTTTAAATCTAAGTAAGTCAATTTTCTTAAAATAAGCATAAATTCTTGAATTGAGCAGTTAAGTGAGACACTGACCATTTACATTTAGAAAAAGAAAACCAACTGCAGCCTTTTATTTCAAGTGCATAATATCTAATTAAATAATTTTAAGGGTAAAAATGCTCAATTCATTGGCAGATCATCTTATTTTTGTACTCAAATTAGGGATAAATACACTTATTTTAACATTGTTGTACTGAACAGAGCAGGTTAAGTTTACCAGTTTACTAGTACCTAGAATTTTTAAAAGAAGAATGGGAGGCAGATCGTTAGTTACTCGGCTCCTCTCCTGTGGAACCAACTACTACGGTAGTCTTACTCTGTGACACAAACACATGTCTTTTTTTAAGGCTACTGTAGGCTTAAAAAATATATTTTTTTAAAAGTTTATAGTTAGTGGCTCAGGTTATCCTGATTTATCTCTATAGTTATGCTGCTAT
>NW_015150688.1:1025991-1066994 GCF_000732505.1 Cyprinodon variegatus
AGTTATATTATTTCTCTCCTATCAGATACATTTGAATGGGAATTAACTTGATGAAAGCTTATCTATAAATATGTAACATGAACAGATGTTAATACAGTGATTCAATAGTATGGAGGCATCCGCACATAGACCAGATACATATCTGATAATATGGATGGATCATCCTGCTCCCTAATTGCTTATAACCTCCAAACCTACTGCTGAAAATGTAAACACTGCTCCATAAACAGTGAAACATAGCATGTGAAAAAAGGCTTTTGTCGAAAAGCTAAACACTGAAAGTCACACAGACATGTTGTTTGCCTTTTGACATAGATGTATCTTACTTAACCAGTTTGACCGCATTATTTGCTGACAGTCATGTCCTGCACTGACTCGGATCAGCTCTTACTGTATAAACACAAATGGTTAAAAAGTGCAATCTCACTGTGAGAGCAGCACAACTTTGGAATAATGTATTATTGTAAAAACATTGACTAATGTATGGAAATGTTGTTGCAAATTTGTTGGTTAAGATCAAGTCACCCTGAACATGACAGAGAGCACACAGGGATAGAAAATACTTTAGTTTTAATGTGAGGGTTAGAGTCTTATCCAGACAAACTGTGATATAAACTGTGTTATATAAAAAAAAGTAATGTTTTTCCTTCTCAAAGCCTCAGTATTTACATCTTACCTGACAGTCTATGTCGGACTCCTCAGCCGTCAAACTGTCATTGTTGCAGGAACTGCAACAATCTAGCTTCCTGCTCAGTTTTCCATATATGCTCAGAGCTGTACAATATACTCCTGTTTGTACTCTCAGTCTTCATGGTTTTCAGCAGGTACATCCATAGGCAGATACTTTTCTGTCAGAGGTACTTTTGAAAGTAAAGTTTCTGTTGTGTTGCAACCTGCATTGTACTCTTCTCCCACTCGTCGTTCAACTTCTGCTTAGTTCTTGGGTTTTCCACACCCACAACCCGCCCTCTTCATTGTCACCCTTACCACCTGCATGCAGTATGTCATCTGTCTGTGTTGTTTGCTGCATGCGCCTGTCGTTTATTGTATGTGTGGCAGTGGAACAATGTACAGCTTTAAGGGTTGAGGAAGTGAAATCAGTCTTTTGATAGAACAAAGTTTTTCCCCCTACACTAAGGTAATGAAAAAGTTGAGGTCTGTAGAGTGTTAATGTTATATCAGATGCATTGTTCTTTCTCATAATAAACTTATGTTTTATATAAACACATAAAACAATCAATTATATTTTGCTGTTTTAAACTGAGACATTATTCTGAATGTTACTAGAACATTAAAATAAACAGGACTGCCCTTGCAAAAGTATCCATTCCTCTAAACTTTGTGACATTTTGTCTTTTTCTGACATTTTTAACCAAAGTATGCCGTTGTTGAGATGTTCAATTACATTATTGGACAGTACTAGTGCGTCATTGATCAATCCATTTTATTACAGTGCAGGGGTCTGGGTCAAACTGGGTCTGTCTTTCAGTACTGGACTGGTTTAAAACCTGCTTGAAGGACATGGACTTTTTTGTTTTAGTAGCTAACTTTAAATCAGAGACCACAAAGATCCAGTGGTGTTCCACAAAGGCCCATTTTAGGACCCCTCCTAATCAAAATGTACACTCTCCCCCTGCCTGCTATCTTCATAAACACAACCATAGTTACCAAAACTATGCAGACGACACACAGCTGTACATTACGATGTCATTGGGTAACTGCAAACCCATTCTAAGCTGGGTAAATGCATAGCAGAAAGCAATGTATGAATGTTCCATCATTTCCTTGAGCAGATTAAAAACAAAGCTGAAGTAAGAGTTTTTGGACCAAAGGAAGAACAATTACCGTAAAAGTTTGCTCACAGCTTCAGTTAATCCAACTAGAAACCATCAATCAAATTCTAAATCTGGATGTAATGATGAGCTCAGACTTGAATCTTCAGAGGATCATAGATACAGTAATAAATTGGTCGTCTATCACCTAAAGAACATTTCCAGAATTAAAGGATTGATGTCTCAGCAGAACACTGAAAAATCTAATCATGCTTTCATCTTCTGTAGAATTGATAACTGTAAAGCTGGGCATATACTGTACGACTTTTTTGCCCTTTTCGAGCTGATTTTCCAATTGTCTGAGAATTTTTTGATCGGGCTGACTTTTAGCCTGAGCATGCATCTCATCTTGTAGAGTCCAGGGGGTAATGAGGGGCGATCAGCCTCTCACGACCATCTCCCGATTAGGAATCGTGAGGTCAGAAGTAAATCAAACATGTCTGAAATTCAGTCGGCCGTCGTGGGCAAATCCCTCAGTGGGAATGCACAAACAAGGATTCTTCTTTTTCCTCTCAGACAAAAACAAAAAAGCATGGTGGGGTGTGAGTGCCACATTTGCTCAGCCATGTCTTTCTGCAAATATGTTGTCACCTTTTCTTTTTAGGGTTTTCAGCACAAAATTGCACAAATTGCCAAGGCAGCACGTTTCACTCTAGTGAGCTACATATTCCCCTTCTACCGTACTTGTTTGGCTTTCTGATAGAAGAGTCTAGACTAGTGCCATCTCACTGTGGAGCTAAGTCCGACATGTTTTTTAGACGTACAGTGTGAGCAGGTAGATCGCATCAGAGCGTCGGGTCCCACAGTGTGAGAACATACATTGTGAGCTGTGAACTTCTAAACCCTGCCGTTTCGTCATACAGTGTGAGCTGTAGCTGCGTGCAAAGATTGAAAATATCGCACAGTGTATGCCCGGCTTAACAGTGTCTTCACAGCTCCTGCTAAAAAGTTGTTCAGGCAGCTGCAGTGGATCCAGAACGGTGCTGCCTGCATCCTCACTGAAACTCAAAAAATAGAACACACCAACCCAATTCTAAAATTGTTACACTGGCCCCCCATATATCAGAGAATAGGCTTTAAAATGCTCACATTAATCACTGAATGACTTAGTTCCAAAATTCATCACAAGCCGGTTGTACTTAGGTGTATCAACCAGCCAGACCTTTCAAGTCTTCAGGCTTAAATCTGCTTTGCTTGCACAGAACCAGAAGCAAACATGGAGAAGTAGTGTTTAGTTCTTATGTTCCAAAGATCTGGAACAGACTCTGAGATAGCTGTAAAGAAGGTTAAACCTTACACTTCTTTTAAAAAAAAGAATTTTCACACTTAATTAGACTAGCCTTCGACTGTGCTATGTAAATATAAATTGTTAAGTTTATAGTACATTTTTTTCTTTCTTTTAAAAGAAAATGTATACTTTTCTTTTCATACACTCATCTTATTTTTAAGTAATCACTTCCATTCTCAATCATTTGTGTTGCCTTTAAACCACTGCAATTTACTTTTCCTCTTTTTCTCTTAATTACAGCACTTTGAATGATATTGTCCCTGAAATGTGTCATAAAAATAAGCTTCCCTAGCCTAATGAGCCAAACCTTTCCAAAAATGTTGTGACATCTAATAAGATGGTTCATTCCGGATCATTTTAGTACATTTAATTTAAAATTTTTAAATTACATATGGGCATAAAAAAATATATTTATATTCCCTGTAACGTACAAACACATGGATAAATAAGCAGTAATGGGTGTCAATTAATCTTTGTAGTCTTTGCCTCAAATCTTAGTATGAGACAGAAATGTATTCATTTTGTTAGAGCTAAAGGTTTGCTCTGGAAAAAAAATCAAAATCTAGATAAGTCATTTTTTTCTTAAAATAAGTGCATTTGTTCTTAAATTGACATTTTGCCAATGGAACAAGACAATTTACATTTAAATAAGGAAGCACAATTGCATTTTTATTATTTCAAGTGCATTTTATTTAAATATCTTATTTTAAGAGTAAAAATACTCATTCCATTGGCAAATCATCTCATCAACCTACTAAAATTAAGGGTAAATGCACTTAATTTTAGACAGTTTTACTTATTTCTAGATCGTTTTTCCAGTGTGACTACAATGGATTTGACTTTTTACTCACTTGCTGAGTCACTTCCAGTTTTTTCACGTTTAAATCAAGTTGGTCGCTCACACACCCATTGAACAAATACCACTTTGACCTTCTGTTGAATCAGTCATGAAGGATACAAACAGATTCCATAATAAATCATTTTCCAATAGAAATAATATATTTGTTCCTGTTATATGAAGCATATATTCATTCAATTATGTCTAAACAAAAGTTTTATCAGTTGAAGTGAATTGTAAAGAAAACCGGTCAGGTTACAAATGTAAACACGCTAAACCTGATGTCGTGGAAAAGGCTTGATTCAAAAAGTGGTTAGTAATGTGGAAACAAGTTTCCAGCACTATAGTTTCAGCGATAAACTGAGTGCATCCATGATTCAAGAGGCCGCTCTGCGACCTTTAACTCTGAGATAATGGTGGAACATTGTTGTGGGCGGATGTTTTCCTCCTCCCAGTTAAATAGAGTGCATACATGCAGCTTTCTGACTGAACGAGCAGCTGCTTAGCAATGGAAATGTTCATTTTCACTGCTAAGCTGCTGCTCACTCACTGTCGCTGGGTCTCTGTTGGTATTTTGCTGTCCTGTTTGGGATAACTGAGTTGTTGATGAGCCAATTTGCGATTTATGGTCAATTATATGTGAAGTGCCAAGATCTCACGGTAGAAAATTTGAGTTCTTGGAAGTGGATGTGGCTTGTTTGTGGTGATACTTTCTTAGTTTTTTCCAATCTAGTGCTTTCAATGATGGTGACACATTTTAAAGAGTCTTGTCTTTTTAAAGGAATTGTTTTTTTCCTTTTTTTTTTACATTTTTGACTTGATTTTCAACCAACAGCTTATAGCGCTGTATCAACACATAACGCTGTATCAACACATGACTGTAGCCAAGATCATACAACCCCCCCCCCCAAAAAAAAACAAATCAAACACACCTTGTTTTGTTTGGTAGACATAGATTTTAGGAATCACAAAAAGTCTGTTACTAAACCAACCTGCTAGGATCTTAAAAGATTGACAGAAAAAAATATATTTTTGGTCAAAATAAGATGCATAAAACCTTCCGCATGCCCTTATTTTTAACAGGTCATGTTACTACATCTGAGTCTTTATTGGTTTAAGTAAAAAAATACATTGCAGACATTGTATTATAATATTCCACAAAAGTTTTTGATAACACTTAAATTTTGTTTCCAATTCCCTACAAGTAAAACAGTAATAAAAAGAAAATAATTACTTTGTTTTGCATTTCGGTATGAAAAAAACTCTAAGTTTAGATTTGGGAATCAAAGCTTCCAAGCAAAAGGGAATAAAACCACATTTAAACACATTTGAAGAACTTAAAATTAGAAGCATATTTAACTGTGAGCCAAACCCATCTAGGAATGTTGTCTGATGATCGATACCATGTTATGCTTTCTAGTTTAGACACAGGAATCCT
Source organism: Cyprinodon variegatus (assembly GCF_000732505.1). Taxonomy (NCBI): domain Eukaryota; kingdom Metazoa; phylum Chordata; class Actinopteri; order Cyprinodontiformes; family Cyprinodontidae; genus Cyprinodon; species Cyprinodon variegatus. The sequence goes on from NW_015150688.1 coordinate 1,031,388, forward strand.
GACAAACAACAAAGCACCATGACTAAGCCTCCCTGAGCAATTGCATTATCTCCAGGAAGTACTTTCAGCGTGCTTGACTTTGCTTCACACTCTACCATCTGTTACCTTTAATAGCAAAGATTCATCAGACAGTTGATTTCCCATCAGCTGTGGTCATTATATGATATAATAATGCAAAGAAAAAAAAATGATTTTCTATTATTTCTTCACTTTTACTTGGTAGTTATATGTTTGGCATCATCCTATTAAAGTTTCACAGAAAGATAAAATCAATCTAAGTTAGTTGACGAGGTTCAACAAAGTCCTCTTGTAATTATCAGGGAAATATTTAAACGCTGACATTCTGCACCCAAGGGCCATGCTACTGTAACCGCAACCGGAGATCATTTACACGCTGTCCCAATATGTGAGTGTGTAACAGTGTGTGCATGTTTGTTGGTGTACATGTTGATGAGAGGGGCATAACATGTGTGTGTGTGCGTGTGTGTGTGTGTGTGTGTGTGCGAGGGAACGTCCGGAGCACTCCTGGTAATGCTGAGACTCCCCGTGAGCGGCTGGGTTTATTTTTGGGTCAGTGACAGTGTGTCAATGGCTACAGATGCGTCGGACAGGAAGGCTCTGAGGTACAAGCAGACTCTGGTCAGTTTCCTCCTCTTTATTTTCTCTTTTCTTCTCTCCGTCTTATTTTATTTGTGTCTGTCAATGGCATCAAACCTTCTTTTCGTTCATCTGCAATGGTTTCATCCGTCTTCTTGAATTCCCTCTCACTCATGATGCACCTGTACGGTCAAATCAACGTTAAGTGGATGGTTGCCACATTATTTATGATGTCTTCTCAGTAGGAGAGCCATTCAGCTTGTTACCAACAATGTGGTAGAATATAGGGGCCTTAGAAAATGGGCACCTCCTGATCTTGGTATGTGCAAACACACACAGCACATCCTGGCCATCTTGCTGCTTGCCGCTGTTGATTCCTCCACCTGTTTTCCAGCCTCTCTGACCCTCATTTCTTAAGCCCCATCTGGGTTAATCACATGTCAGAACAACTGATCTGCTAAATCTGCTTCCGTATTCTACATACAGTTAGGTTACATGTAAAGCTTTGTATATGCAGCGATGCCCGGGTGTTCCTATTTCTGCATGGCTGTTCAGTGTATGTGTCCTTGAACATGTGTTTTCCAATGAGGAGAAACCTGATCTTGAAGTGGAGTCTGGCTCCAATTATGCAGGTGATAGGAATGCAGCGTGGACATCTGGAGAAGGAGATGACAGTCCAGATGTGGCGTTGGGCTGGAATCTTTGGCAAAGCTAACTTTTTTTGGGCAATGTAAATGTTCAATTAGATTTAAAAAAAAGAAATCCTAGTTATTATAAAAAAAAATACATAATTATAGGGAGAATTGTCCATGGCACTGTGTTGTTTCCTGTTACTTCTCTGACTAAAGCAGTAAAAGAAAAACTACGTTAATATGAAGCTCTCTCCTAACGAGGAATGTTAAAAACAAACAGGACACACAATCAGTTAAAGAGTTGAACTTTGAACATTTTAATAAAGTTGGTATTTACTGAAAAAGTTATAATATCCACTGTCTGCCCAAAACCTGAATAAGTGTATGAAGAAACTGAGGTCTGTGGGATTCCTTATTGCTTCCAAACTGGATATGTTAGGTATAGGACAGAGGTTTGGAAACCTTTCCGCTTCTGACTCACAAAATGGTACCAGAGTCGACTCATTACCCAAACTATTGGTTAGGGTTTAATAAAAGTAAAAACAGCATAAAAAATCAAACAAATGGATTTGTTCATTTTACATGATGCTTTTATGTCTTTAAGAACTTTATTTAAATTTCTGTAATGGATCTGAAGACCCCATACAAGTTGATTGAGAACCTAAATTCAGTTTTCCACCACACTGATAGTTATCAGTGGCTTTAAAACACAGTTTTTGAACAAGTAATATTACCAAATATCCATGTTACTGGGTAGAAAAAGAAATTGTATACAGGTGAAAAATCAAGTAAAATGCCTTGGAAAACAGAACAGATTTAAATGTTCTTGAGTATCTTCAGGAATAAAAAGACTAATTCATGCCGATGTTTAGTCTCTGATGTGTAGATTTACAGAAATAAAATGGCTGGTGGCGACAGAATTTTACACTGTTGCTGTTCACCTCATTTGTTCATTAAATAATCTATACAGTTCTTCGAAAACGGATTGATACACATGGAAATTATTCCAGTTGTATTACTTTAAAATCTGACCTCAATATATTTTTTTGGCTGTGTTTAGATGCACCAAAATTTTTCTTCACAGATTATTTCACCATGAAGAAATGACTTGTATCAACTCCTATAGTTTACCAATATATAGTAGGTTGTTTTGGATTGTATAAGTACCAGTGTACTGGATGCTTGGTACACACTCTTTAAAAAAAATATATATATACTTTTTGTGATAGTAGTTTCGGTGTTTGATGGACATCAAGCAGAAAATGAGAACAGAAACTTGGAAGACAGGGAGAGAAGGTCCAGAGGTCAGGATTCAAAGTCCCCAGATTTGCCCAAGTTGGGCAAAGTCCCCTGAACCCTCAAGCACCCTGCGCAATGTATAGAGCTTGCTCAGTGTTCAATGGCAGGAAAGAAAACCCCTCTTCTCCTGAAGCAGAGGTTTAACAATCAGCCAGACTCTCCTCTCTAGCACCCTGTCATAGGCCTTCTTTGGGAAGCTTAGAAGTGAATCCCCTCTATAGCTGTAGCGAACCCACGGTCCCCTTTCCCGTGAAGCAGAACCTCCACTTTACTGTCATCTGCAAGTCCAGGGACTCCGTCAATGACCTCCATGCAACCTCTCTGACTTTAATATGTGCGATGGATGAGTCAAGCCCAAACCATCTAGTCTCTCCTTCCGCCACCAAAGGTGTGTCTATAATTGCATCATAAAAAAAACTGAAAAAAATGTAACCATCTCCGGGTACTTTCCCCCCCCCCAGGAAATCTCTGTGCATTGCTGAAAGAACCTGCCCCTCTATGTTTCCACCTAGGAAGTGTTTCCTTGAATTCCTCATGGTAATATGAAACTTTACAAATAATCAACAACAGAAAGCAAACAGAAATATAGCACCACTCCCACAAGTACAGAAATATGAGTGATAGGCTGCATTAGCTCACCTTCTTAAGAAAACTACCCATAATACCTGACATTACAGCACTGGTTAAGACATCCACTGGTTTCATGCTTGTAATGATGGGATGAGGGAACTCAATTCATCATTTCACCTGCTGTATGCACTTGCATTTCCTCCCAAAGTGATTCCATGTTAAATGTAGAATATTTAGCCTGTATCGTTTCTTCTCTTCAAGCCTGGTCCAGCTGTCAGGTTTAATAGAGAGACGGTGAAACTGAAGACACTTTTACTCTTTTACAAACTAGACCAGTTCATTATTGTTGTTTGATTGAAAATCTGAATTATTTTAGGTGAAAGCCCAAAGATAAAACATAAAGCAGAAAAGGCAAACATTTTGCTTGAGAATGTCAGGTATATCTTAGAATAGAGCAATAGAAATGATGATTATAGCATCCTGTTCAAACTCTGCTCCATGTAGAAAAAGCCACCTTTAGTCAAAGAGATTTTTTATGCTAGGATTTGGTGATGATGCATTTTGATATAAGTCTCCATGTGTAGCAGCAAGCAGAGGCTTTGTCGCAAACTGAGTCGTAACTCACCACTGTGTCTACTATCCTAAAGTAAAAAGGCAATAAGTATTTGATGGTTTAAAAGGCTGCTCCTAGAATGATGGACGATCTTTTATATCCTTCTCTTATTTCAAATAATAAGACCTATAGTCTCTGATCTCAGGACTTTTTACAAGTTATTGTTGCTCGTCAGTGTTGTCTAGAATCAGAGCTCAGAGTCTCACGTGTATTACCCTGTGACCTATCCCATTATATCAAATTAGAACAATTTATTTTATTTTAGTATAACTATCTCAAGTCTTATCTTTTTTTGTAAACATTTTTTATGAGTATGTGACTTTTCAAAGTGATGTGTGAAAGTCTTTTTCTTTAACATTAAGGTCTCCCTCTCTCATTGATCTTAATGACACAAACCTTGTTACATAAAGCTTAGATAATTCTAATTATTCAGATTATTATTATGATTCTTGTACTACTATCATATCTTGAAAGTTAAATTTTTTTTCTGGATATGTATAATTGCAAGCTGATATTTATAGGCGGCTAAACATGCTGCTCTATAAGCAGAGTTCCTAATTTCGGGTCCTGAGGTCCAGCGACCTGAATCAAATGGCTGATTTACCTCCTCAGTATGCAGCCAACTTCCCCACAGTCCTGCTATTGACCTGATTATATAACTCAGGTGGTGGAAGCAGAGCTCAAGGGCTGAAATTGGTACAGAACAACATCAGAAAGGATAATTAGGAAACATTTAGTCAATTATGTTACTTTATTGACATAACATCTAACCCACTGTTAGCATTGAATACCTGAAATAGGTTTCTTATTTGCAAGGAAAGGATGTAATTTGAGCTACATGACAGGCTGATTCAATGCAGGGTGGTTAACTGATGTTGTTAAAGTCTTGTTTTTAATGTATGCTTCCAAAAACCTTAGTGTTGTAAAAAGTTTTCTCAGCTCTTGTGAGATTCATTAATTCAGTCCTGATTATTATTATCCACAGTCCAACCACTATTTAGATCTTATTTATACATTTTGCAGGATAATGCTAAAAATAATCAAGCTCAAAAGCATAATTATATCATTGTTGTATTTTTTATTCATGAATAAATTTCGTTGTGGGTGCCATAATCTTTGGGTTGAGAACCTGCTTGCACACATGCTTTCACATCCCCCACTCACATTTTCATGCCTGGCCCTGGCACAATGCATTCAAAGTATTATCTTTCAACACAGTCAACAATGCGCCTCAGTCAACTCAAATGTTCTAAAGGACCTACCAGAGGTTTGGTTTTTCCAATGTTTTACAGAAAGAAAACCTAGGGTATACAAACTTATTCATAAGTGTTTTAAAGCGTTTAGTTTTAAATTTTGATTTTACCCTTCTATGATCATTTTGCCTGTAGCACTTTGAGATTTTTTCTGTCTCCTTGAACCCCAGTCGGCCTCAGCAGATGGCCGCTTACACTGAGCCTGGTTCTGCTGGAGGTTTCCTACTGTTAAAAGGGAGTTTTTCCTCTCCACTGTCGCTACAAGCATGCTTAGTGTGAGGGATTGTATTTTAATCAATGAGTCGATGCAATCAACTGGTTTTCCTTAGATAGAAAACTTTGAATCAATTTGACTGGATGATCTGGTTTAACTGTAAAGTGCCTTGAGTTGACATGTGTTGTGAATTTGGCGCTATATAAATAAACTGAATTGAAATTCTTAAATCTCAAAGTGCATTACAAATAAAATTTATTATTATTATTAAACTTCTAAATTTATTGAAAAAATAATTGATTCTCTATAAAAAGGGACTTTCTCTTTATGTTAATGTCTGGCGAATAGAAATACTTTGTTGATCCTAACATACCTCAAACCAGACTAGTTTAGTTTCTTAGACAGTAGGTGTCTTTATTTGACGTATGGTAATTAACTGAAATCGTCTGATAGTAAAACAAAGACCAATAAGTATTTGTCTTTAAAAAATACTTTCAAAATTCCTCCCTTTTTCTTACTAACTATGCTTCTTTTCTCCCGAGAGAATCGACTCAATGTTTTCCCAAGTGGTCGTCTGATGAGACGCTGATGGCTGAGGAAGTGGGAATGAGGTGTTGGAAGTGTTATAAGGAATATTGTGTCACGCTGGTGCTAAATTTAGTGCAGAGTAGTGTTTCATCTTCTGCAGAGGGAAGCAAAGAAACCAGCAAGAGTTCAGTGTAAAAGGTAACCTATAGAGGAAAGGTGAGGAGATTGGAGAGGGTAACTGATTTCTGAAAGCACGAGATCTTCTTAGAGCAGAACTGGACTTTCTTTAAACCTGCAAGTTGAAGAAGAAAGAATCGAAATAAAATTATAATAAGAACTTTTGGGCTTTGGTTTAATTGCATTGCTTTTACCAGAATTTCTACTTTTGAGGGAAAACTTTACACTAACAACAAGCATTAATTATAATTTCTTTGTCATGCAAAAAAGCTTCTTTTATTTGAAGTTTCACTTAGATTTGAAAAACTGTATTCAACACCAGAATATGCTGTAACAACTGTAACACTTATTAGGGAAGATTTATAGGACATTTTTTCAAGCCCTATTTAAACAACTGTTTGCAAAGTTTGCTGTCAAAAATAATTTGTGAATATTATTCTGTGCAGTAGGGTGCACATTTTTTCCTTATCTTGATGAATATTTTCAGTCTTTTAACAATAAGCATCCTGCTGCCGTTTTGATTAGTACTCCTTAAAATGTTAATTGGTTCAAATTTATTACAGTCATTCCTGGTAAAGTAAAGTCTGATTCAAATATTTTCTTTAGTTAGTCAAACACTTAACTGTTATTTTTTAGCTTAATTTGTAATTAGACATTATGTTCCTAAGGTGTCGACATGAGCCAACACAAACATCCCACCCTGTGGAGTTCTTTCTTTGGAAATAAATGCAGTCATGCAAATATATTTTGTTACAGTCACCTGTCAAGCTAACATAAACAGTCTGTTACAATGGCATAGCTTTAATTATATCTTTTGTTTAATATAAAACACATGCACACCCCCTAACAAGTCAAGACCACAGTTCGTGCTATTGTTTGAGTCTGGCATTTAGTCGCAGTTCATTGTGTGTTGCGCTCCTCAAGTTTCAGCCTGCACTGGGTGGCATTTCTGCACACATGCACAGTGTCTCTAGAGCTTCATATACATGTGAATCTAAATCCATCTTTTAACCAGCCTGTCCATGAACCCGGTAAATTAGAAGCTGTTGAACGATGGTTGTCAAAAGTATTAGCAGTACACACAGCTCACCAGCTTGTCACTTATGCTCCCTAAGAGCTATTGTCTACATTTGTTGGAGCATCAAGAATACTAATATTCCTAAAGTTGTCTCTCCTGGAGATGTACTACTGTTTGATCATTTGATTATTCACCTAAAGTAATAATTCATTATGATCTTGCTCCTCCTATTACAGTTTATACATCTTTGAAAAATCTAGAGATATTTTGTGGACATAACTGATAAGAATGTAGCTTCAGATTTCGTATAAAGCTGCAGTCTGGAATTTGTCTTCTCACACCATGGGCATCTATTATCATTTGTTTGCCTTAGTAAATTATATATTTGATTGATTTCATCAGGCTAAAATTATACAAATGCAACAATCTCCAAAAAAAAAAAAAAAAAAAAGATTTGGGAGTAGAAATGACCATGGATTTATTTTTTTCCCCCATCCACATTAAACAAATTTGTCTGCATGTTTCCATCTGCCAACAAGCAGATGGAAATATGCCAACAACACTATCCTGGCTGCAGAAGATTGTTCCCTCTTGGGGGCATTCTTCCTGTGCAGTTTTTAACAGCTCTGTTGTCTTCCCTTCATTGTTTAAAAATGCTGTAGTAAAAACACTGATTGAAAGAATAAAAACTCATTTGGATCCAACAGTGTTGGGTCATTTCAGATTCTTAGTTAAACTTTATTTTATTTCCTCTATGCTTGACAAAGTGGTCTAGAGTCAATTGACTTTCTAGAACAACAAGGCAGTCGTTTTGCACAGTATTTTCGGACTAATGTGATAACAATAAAATTGAGGATAAAAATACTCTTCTTTAATTCTTTAAGCTAATTTTAAGTAACTGTATGGCTGTGACATGCAGTCAGTTACCTTAAAATTAACTATTTTTATCACAAAACATGGTTGCCGCATTTAATAATATTCTTCGAATATGCCAATGCCCAAATGAAGAAATCAAATAAAATAAAAAAATTTAAAAAAAATAAATTATCATTATAATTATAACCCTCTGGCTCCACCTCTGCAGCCTCTGCATTTCTCCTTGTTTCTGCAGGGATGTGTGGTCTCACAGCATGGAGGTGAGCAGGGCTGCTGCGCATAGTTTCACGAAGTCCATGGAGTTGGTCCCGTGTGTAGATAATAGGGCATTTGGAGTGGCGGACAATGGGGTCTCCCATTGTTGCATCAAAAAGTGCCGAAAGTAGGAAAAAGCTCAACACTATATGTTGGCTTCCTCTGTGTGCATACTTTCAGAATATCAGATATGGTATTCACTAATAGAAAAATTCCAAAAAACAATATAAGACAGAGAAAGTAGGAAAGGAGAGCACAGAGCCAACCTAACAGGCTGCTGCCTGCGCTGCACCATCTTTTATCTTTTATTTAAAATGTGCAACTCTAACTTGTCGCAGCTGCAAGTTTTTTTCTCCCCAGTTTTAATGTAATATGACTATGCATAAAGCAACATGCTATTCAACCTATTTATTTTTACTGTAACTCTATTTGACATTATTTTTATCATTTTGTTTTTTTCCCCAATTGTTGTTCATATCACTAAGTGACAGACTACATATCAATTCAATTCAATTCAGTGTATTTATATAGCACCAATTCACAACACATGTTATCTCAAGGCACTTTACAGAGAGTGCCTTGAGATGTGGCACATGAGATTAGGACAAGGCTTTTTGCTTATCCTAAGGGCCTTATCTTCAACACGTGTGCATGCATTGAAATATATGCAAACTTGGTTGCATCAAAAGAACAGATCTTGAAGGGAGGTGCAAAGTGAACTGGGTGTGCAATTAAGAGGACAGTGGGTGTAAACGTTTTGTTTTGTTTATATATATATATATATATATGCAGATTATATGCTTATGAACATAATATGTATGTATACTGTATGTAAATAATTATAATCTACAAATGATTTGTGAAACTTCAAAGCAATTGCAGGCACAGTTTTTGTGTCTAAATTTAGTATGTTTGAAAGTCAATATAATTAAATATTAACAGAGCTTGTAAAGGGTCAATATGTGATCGGGGGAATTACTAGACGCTACTTTGCATTGTGATCCACTTGCTATGCAAAATTGTGAATACATGTTGCACACTTTGATCACAGTTAAGGCACAGATATCAGCACCTAAACTCAATGATTTAAAATTGATTCCACCTTTGACCATTAATGAGAGAATCAATGTAAGCCACTTGAACAAGCTGTGGAAGGTAGTTTATTTATTTCCCACCAATTTACAACTAGTTTATTTTGAGTCACTGTACAGAGACAAATCAACTGGGTCATACAGACAGATTAGCTCAAAGTGTGAGCAGGTAGACTGCATCAGGCTGTACAGTGTAAGAAAATACAGTATGAGCTGTAGCTGAGTACAACAATTGAAAATGTACATTGTATGCAACCCTAAGGAAAACCTGCTTATTGCATCGACTCATTGACTGGAACGCAATCCCTCACACCAAGCATGCATGTAGTGACAGTGGAGAGGAAAACTCCCTTTTTACAGGAAGCAACCTCCAGCAGAACCTGGCTCAGTGTGAGTGGCCATCTGCTGAGGCCGGGTGCAGTTTAAGGAGACACACAGAATACAGACACAAAGAAAGAAGCAGAGATACAAAAGGCAACTGTAAACCCACAGGAAAACACACAGCCAGGCAGGCGAACTCCGAGACAGCTCCCATGTCCGAGGATGAAATAGAGCATACAGTATCCAGCCAGTCACAGTCAGAGAAACAGGACTACTCCGAAAAGCAGGCCAAGCTCCAACATCTATAAACAAAGGTGTTGATGTAAGCAGCACAGCTGATATTTCTCTCAAGGATGGAGTCATAGCCAAACAGAAACAGACCAGATGAAACTTCTATGATGAGAAAAACAGAGAGATTATAAGATTAGAGATTGAACTGAAAAATAGTGCAGAGTGGGAGAATAGAGATTGAAGTAGAATGATGAAAAGGTTCTCTATGTCCTTCAGCAGTCTAAGTCTCTAGCAGCATAACAATAGAGATAGCACAGGATAACCTGAGACCCTCTAACTGTAAGCTTTATAAAAAAGGAAAGTATAAGCGTACCCTTAAAAGCCTTCTGGACTAGTCTGGTAGTTTGTCCCACAGGAAAGGAGCCTGATAACTGAAAGACCTGCCTCCCATTCTGCTTTTACAAATTCTAGGAACCACTAGTAAACCTGCAGATTGAGAGCAAAGTGCTCTGCTAGGGACATAAGGAATGATGAGATCCCTCATATAAGGTGGTCAATGTTTTTCAGTAGATAGTCAGATGAAGAGAATTATGTTGTTGTCATGGAAGGGGATATGGAAGGGTCTGACTAATACCATTCCATTTATATTGGAAGAAATCCGTGCAACAGTGATACCGTGTTTGTGTTCATGGGAGTACTTTGAGAGAAGCCAGTCTTAAATTGCAACCCAACAATAGGTTCTCCATTATCCAGGTATTCAGAGAAGAAAGCAGGTAAATGCTTTCCCCTTATATTAGACTAATTACTGAAAAAAATGCTTTAAGTAAATAAGTCTGCTGCACAGCATTGCTATAGGTACAGAACTAAAAATAATGACTTTGTGTTTGTAGAATAGACAATATACAGTATATTTGTTTTACAAAAAAAAAATGTATTGAATGTATAGAAATGTATAGAATGTATAGAAATTCAAGGCATCCACATGAGGGCTGAAAGGACACCCCTTTATGCCCCCAAGAAAAAAAAATGTCTTGTATATATGATCTGTCGAAATAATGCCATTGCCCTAAGAGATATCCAGCAAAAGCTCTTAAATGACAATGTCAATTTTGATGGAACAAATAGTGTAAGAATCTTCACCATTGCCCATGTCCTCAAATACGATTCAAATTAAGCAATTATACAATGCTTGAAAGTGCCTTTCAAGTAGAACTTAGAAAGATTGAAAGAACAGATATTTCATTACGTACCGGTGAACAAAATTTATACTTTGTTAAGGAATTACAGTTGAATTGATGTTGATTTTTAGCTATGTAGCTTACTTAAAAATTAGCATATCTCTTCCAGTAGACAGTTTTTTAGCTTTATTATAACTCTCCTGTAAATGTTTTCAAATAACTAATTATATATGCATTGTTAACCCTCATAAATGTAGTCATTATTCTGCATTAAATGTGCGCTAAAACTCGCTTGATTTCATGAGTATGTTGAGCAGTAATCAGCTACTGTATTTAGCCCACTCTGGGACTCAATCCCCCTCTGCTCTTTACGAGAAACCGTTTTTGTGGCTTGAGAAACATGAATTGAAGCAAACAGTAAGAAAGTAGGGCCCTGATAGGATAACATGCAATAATCCATCAACTCTAGTAGGCTAAGCCTCTTGTTGGGACTATGGAGCTGGCTGCTCAATACTGATTAGCAGAACATGATAAAAGATTTGACTGACAATGGCCAGACAGAGGGAGGTTTTCCTCATGTGACTCAGTAAGTTTTTTTTTTTACCTTGTAGACCAATTCAGTGAATGGTTCATTGTAAATGAGAATTTCATCAATATTTGCCCACCACCATATTCTCTTGACTTGAACCCTGTATAGAAATTGTTCTCTTCTTGGCGTTAGATGTTTTATGATCAGCAATCTTACAACAGAGAAAATCTCGAGGTGATGGCTTGTGCAAGGATAGATTTGAAGAAATGCAAAGCCTGGATGTGTCATGCTAGGGGCTTTTACCCTCCTTTTTTGTACAAGGAGAATGTAGACTGTGACATAGAGATTCAGTGGCCTCTCCCAGCTAGAAGACACAATGCTGATGATAAACTTCTTGCTTTTTTCATTTTATTTTTATACAGTATTTCTACTTTTGCTTGATGTACTATAACCTTCACATGGATTAAGTTTTTTGTAGGCTGTAACATGATGAATGAGGGCTGCTGTGAATAAAAACAAAACTTTATTTTGACAGCATTATTTGCTGAGACCTCTTTTTCCTATAGTTTTTCCACAATGCTCTGTTGTACAATATATTTTGCTGTGTTTGGGGCATGATTTGACAACACTATTGCTTTTTGATACTGGTTGACGCTGTTTTGAGTCAATAGCTTCTTTTTCCAACCAGAAACAAAAGTTTTCTTGAGATATTTATAGGATTTATGTTCAAAGTTGTGTCAATTTGAGTGAATATCTATATATTTACTAGGACGCGTGCTTTTTAATTTTTGTCTCCATGGTTGTTATTTTTATTTTATTCTATTCTAAGTGTTTCTTAGATGTATGTTTTATTTCATTTAAGCTCCTGATTATTGTTTATATTTATTTTTCATATTTATACTGATTTTGGCACAGCTGCTGTACTTTTCTTACTTAGATGTATTAAATACATTTTATTTGGCTACAAACAGACACAGAGTCTCATAAAACCTCTATAACCTTTGAAATCGCTTTAATGTTTCTTTTCAGGTTTATTGTAGTCAGTTACCACAAATTACAATTGTAAAATGGAAGCAACATAACGTGGTTATAACGTTTCCTGGGAAAGCAAATTGGATCGTTTCGGCATGCAGTTATTTTAAGCCTCTGTAACTTTGATACCTCAAATAAAATCCCACATAAACCTGACATTTAAAAGTCACCTATTATTAAATGGAGTTCACATATTTGTAATTTCCATTCTCCCCTGTAGTTTGTAGGAGAGCATTAGTAAACATTATGAGGACCATGGAGAAAAACAGACATGTCAAAGAGAGCGTTTATCCGAAAGGCACAATTAACAGTTGGATAGGAGTACAGATTATCTGCCAATCTGGAGTATTTCACCACTTATACAGGGTCTGAAAGCAAAGACCCTTTCTATCTCAAATGAAAGGAAATCAGAGATTATGTTAAGGAATAACTCAATAAGCAACCAGTTAAAAGCCTAACTTTAACCCCAAGCTGTTGGTACTGCTGGTAGTGTCACTGTGTACAGTAGAAATAGTTTGCTTTTGCCAAGGGACCAAGAAAACTTTCCTCTGAACCTAAACGGGGCTTGGCAGGAAAAATTTGCGAATCTTCTGTTTGTGGTTCTTTCATTCCTGAAAGACGTGGCAGTAGATACTAGCCTGACCCTGCTTGCTTTATTCTCCAATTGTTAGACAATCAATCATTCAAATTCCACTGTCCTTTACAAGGACTTGGTTCAAAGTTTTGATAGAAAGTTCACCCAAAAGTTTTTGTCAAAGGCTGTCAATAACATATGTAAACATGCAAAGATATAAAAATACAGCTGAAGGTTTTACATTTTCTTTGGAAATCCTGAAACCATATTGAAAGGAAACAATCATCAGACGTATTAAGCTTATTACCAAGCATAGCACAATATTATAGTATTTTTATATTGAACCCTCAGAAATCTTACTTCTGTGTATATATTCAAGCACAGGTTTAAACCTTTCTCTTTTATCAACCAGAAATGTCAAATAGATCTTAATTGGTTGGGCTAATTTAATCATCCAGTCTTTTTGTCCATAAACTGAAATTATATTTTGACACATGAAGCATTTGTGATGAATTCTTCAGTTAAAAAACTGTAAACACCTATAGAAACTTCTTAGTTGTTATTTTTAATAGTTTTTATCTATAAAAGGATTAGAAATGACCCATAATTAATTAACCACCATTAGTAATTTGTCAATTCATAAACAATGGCTTCTTTAGGGAATGTTTAAGTAGAATTATACTGCTTCCTTCAGTCAGTGATGCACTTCTTCAGTTTTTCAGAATTTACTATTTTTCATTTTATAAATATTAAGGTTTGAAGGTTTGCCAAAAATGGAAATTCAACAAACTGGTATGCCTTTTTATCTTTTACAATCCAAAGCCCCATCAAGGCTCCACATAGCTTCCCCAGACATTTAAAGAACCAAATAATTTATTGCATGAACTGATAAACTCAGCCACTGGTGGAGGGAGCAGATTTTCGAGGATAATCTATGTTTCCTGACCCAGGATGATGACCTGATGAGCTGATCAGATGCCATAAAGCATTGCTCTTGTACTCACTGCACCCATGCATCCCTTTTCATATCAAGTGTTTAATAGGAGGTCAGTGGAGATAATTCTGATATTAAAGGAAAGAGTACCTGGGTGGTTTAAAAAAAAAACTCAAATAAATGTAAATAAACAAACCGTGGAACATATAGAATTTGAAAAATACATTATTGATTGATCATTGCAATCAATACCGGTAATATATGCAAATAATTTGTGTCTTATTTTGGAAAAAATGGACAAGGCTCCATGGCGGTTTGAACATATTTTCACACTTGTAAAAACAAAAGAAAAACAACAAACTGAGGCATACATAAAGCGATTGCTGTTTTTTTTTATTTTTTTTTTTTTATTAGCAGCTAAATGGTTAAAAAATGTCCATGTTCATCAGGGCAAACTTGACATAGCTTCCAGGGACCTGCTTTTGAACCTGTTGGCAAGTCACATGTTCAGAAGGCCGTTACAAATATGTTTACTGTGATGTGAAAAAATAAAACATACCAACTTCTTTATTGACATCAGATCGGGAAAAAAGTTTAATATCGTTTCTTTTATAAATCACAATACTAGCTTTTTGTATGCAGACTTGAATGCCCATGTGGTTGTTTCTACAAAGGCAGAACAAAATGCAAATTTAAAGCCAGATTAGCAGGACATCAGCTAGCCATCAGCTATACTTTATGGCAATGCATTTCAAACATGCAAATCAAGGCACCAGTAACACATTCAAAATCTTAAAAGTCTGTAAGAGGTGATGATACACTAAACCAACTTCTACATAGAGAGTATTTTTGGATTTATACCCTTGAAGCGACATAGTATGCAGGTCTATATGGTGAATTGTAACCCTTCCTTTGATGATTGCAAAATGTATAACAGCTTTGATAATGGTCATCAATGTTAAATTATGAATGTTTCACTGTAACGTTCTGCCCACTTTTATGATGCATATTTTCATTATGTATATTTTTCATATATTTTATCAGATGAGCGTTACATCACCAGGTGATGCATTGCCAGCCCCTTCTGAACATCTGTCTTCTCAAGTGTGTCCCGATGAGCCTAAGACCTGAGACATGTTGGCATTTTTAAACCATTAGCCATGTTCTAATAAATGCTTTTTTAAAAAAAAGGAACAGTCACTTTTTGAGTGCCTCATTTTCCAGTATTTTGACTAGTTTGAGAATGATCCTTACATTGAAGAGCACTAAAAGGACAACACCATAAAGAAGGATTTGACATCCAGGTAGCACACCTGGATGCTTTAACTATGTTTTTAGCTATATAGTCGGTATTGGTAACTTTGAATAACTTCAGCTGGTTTATTTAAATATACAATGACTATCATGGGATGCTTTGAATGAACCCTGTAAGGTTGAATTTGGACGTGAAGTAGGCCGAACATGAGGTGGAGCCTTGCATGAAAGCTTTGAGACACAACTCAATTGATTTTCCATCTACAAGCAAGAGGCGGGTTACGCCCCGGACAGGTCGCCAGTCTGTTGCAGGGCAACACAAAGACAAATGGGAACACCTGGAACCTTCTTGCTGCAAGGTGGCCGTGCTACCCACTGTGCCTCTTAGAAGGCCTTTGAGCCCTTTGGTGTGATCTATAAAGAAATAATGCTTGATTTTGTGCTTGCACATGTTTTTATAAATCAGGAAGTTTTTTCCCCTAAACTTTTAGTATGGATTACAGGCAATGTTCCGATAAATGAGACCCCTGCTCTTTTTACAAACTCCAAATAGCTGAAATAGCACCTCACCCGAATTATACATGTATACATATATAAAAAAAAAGCTTCACTTGAGCTACTTTTGTAAAAAAAAAAAATCAAAGAGAGTGCATTAATTTACAGGGAATTATGGCTCATTGCAAACTTTCATTAATGTTAATCAGGAAACACACAGACATGCTTTATGGAAATGTCTGCTTTGGGTTATTTTCATAGATTCTGATGTCACTGTGGTTTTATTTGTTGGCATTAAATGATTTGGAGTTTAAACCTTTTTTAACTATCAGTCATACAGATTGTCACAATATGTGGAAGTTCTCCAGTTATATAAAGCAAAACTCTATCAGCAGCTATACTGAGCAGTCCAATGAATCTTCATCATCTTGGAATTGTTAACAAAATGCTTGTTTGATGTGAAATTTGGAGGTGATTGATAAAGAATATGCTATCTGTCAGGTTAAAGTTGTACATGTGAGGGCCAGACAAGGGCATCTTTCAGTTATAAATAAGACATGTTTACTTGTGATCCACAGAATGAATCTCTTCCCCAGATGTCCTGGGTAGTTTTCATGGAGCCCGTCCAGAAGGGAGAAATCTAGACGCTGGGTCCATGTTTCCGTTTCCACTAGAGCCTTTGAGGGTCAACCCATGGCTCTGTCTATTTTTAAAATGCACCCGTCTAAGCCGGAGTACCATTACTCTCCGTGTTGATGGGTTTAAATGATGAATGATGATCAGTGATGTGCTCTGCTTTGTTCTAACGCATTGGTCTACTGTCGCTACAGCTCTATGGGGAGTACCAGGAGCACCATGGAGGCTCGGGCAGAAGGGAGGCAACCCGCCTGCTAACAGAGAGACAGATCAAGAAACACGGAAATCATCATCATCACGGCCAAGGGAGGACACGACATGGGCGTGGTCGCCATGGTCACGGCCATCAGCATGGCATTCACAGCAGGCACAGGACCAGGTTTCAGCTCTACATGGAAAATGAGACTGCTGAGGAGCAAATGGCTGAAAAGGAGTTTACCTCCTCCATGAGGAAAATGCGCTCCTACTCCAAATGCAGAGGTTGAGCAGCATCGATTTAAGAAATGGAAGCAGATGCTAGTAAAGGCGCTGCCCATTTTCATGTCCTTCTTGGTTTTCTTAGACTGCATAGCACAGGTGCAGCACTTTCTTGTGACGAGACTGGGAGAAGACTGGATCTTCCTGGTTCTACTGGGCATCACGATGGCTTTGGTCAGCTGGACGATGGACTATGCCAGTGCTAAAAGCCTTCAAGGTATAACTAAACTCCATCGGACACAGGACTGGTAATCAGGAATGCATGGTCACGTGTTTGCACTGAAATAGATCTGTCCTTTTCTGTTTCCTTTTGGAATATTTCGCCTTTTTCACAGTAACACTCAATCTCTATAACAAAAGAGTTTCCACCCCTTTTGGTTGTCATAGTTTTGTTCTTAATTCTTTCATTTTCACGATTTCTCAGTTTCTTTCCCTTGTCATCATTCCTCCTCCTTTAGCCTATAAGTGGATATATAGGGAACTGAGGGGGAACATCCCCCTGCAGTACCTGGCCTGGGTTTCCTACCCCTTGATGTTTATCCTCTTCTCCTCCCTCTTCTGTCACCTGGTTTCTCCTCAAGCTATCGGTCTGTACCCACTCCTTCCGCATGTCCTTGTCTTCAGGGTTCTCTGTACGAACCTGCATGTCTAAAGTAACATTCAGTTGCCCATAATGTCAAGCAACTTGTAATCAATCCGAGATACACAACTAATGTGATGTACAATATATTACCAGCAATAGCGCAAGGACACAACAATAGGCCCGTAAGCAACATTATCTGGGTGGGCCCTTTTTGAAGTACAACACGTGATCAAGGTTCAGGAAAAGGCAACAGTTCCATAAATCGGCCAAGAATATACAATTAGGCAATTCTCAGTAGTATATAAACACAGATCACACATAGTGACTGCGCACCTGTGACAGCGCACCACTGCATGTTACAGACATCCAAGCTCCAAAAACAAATTTTAGGGAGATGCCATTCATCTCCTAGTCACAATCTTTACTCACTCTAGCATCAACATCCACCTCTCCTGCTACTGTTCTTTGAATGTGTTTATTTTGGGAAGTTTTTTTCCGTTCTTCCAGCAGCTCTTATTTCCTTTTTCTTCTCTGGAATCAGCTTAAACACCTCTTTTTGGTATCCATCCTCGCTAACACATTTTACGTAACAGTTATGGTTTTAATCTACTCTCTGGGTTACTCATAATTCCAAGTCGTAGTGTAAAAAATAAGATACTGAAATAGATTGTTCTTTTAAGATCTTTATTGTGGTTCGAAACATATTATATGAGTGTATTTTTTACCAACCATCTAATGAACTATACACAGTTATTAACATAGTAATTAAAAGTTAACCTGACTCCGCCAAATGGATTTGCTCCACATATCCATCTGGACACCTTCCGTTTAGGTAATTGTGGGAAGGGGCGAAAATACTGGTTAGCTGATTGGCCTATGTTGGTGATAGACGGGTCAAATAAACCAATCAGATCAACGAAGCATATGACGTAAAAGAGCGACGACGAAGAGGAGCCGATTGATAGATCAAACGTCCTATTCTACAATTGCGTAAGGGGCCCACCAGGTGTCAGTGGGGGCCCCTCAGAGCTTACCGATATTAATGCCATTGATTACCAGTTCAGACAGAACCAAAAAGGGCCTGGAACTGGTAACCATTGTGGTTCTCGACTATTAAAATGCTACTTTGCGCTGCACAAGTTTGGTTTAAAAATGAAGAAGAAATTACCCTGTTTTTTTTTTTTTTCCTTTATCCTATTCCTAAAAAAAACTGTGACATGCAACCTGCCAAAGATTTTGGGAGTTTTTTTTTAGGTTTCTTTACAAAATAACACCAAAAGCCAAAATTCATGACAAAAGTATCACAGCTTTTTGATGCCATATAGACCTGGCTACTGTATCCACTGCTTTAGAATGAGGGAAATGCATAATTAATGCCAAAACCATAACAGAATAGTAACATTACCTGATGTTAAATTTAGTGAAGCAGGCGCTTTCTTGACATGACTTCTTGACATGGCTCCAACTGATTTACTGAATCAAGTAGAGAAACCTTTTTTTTTCTAACTGATTCAGCTAATCATTATCATATCAGTTTTGGTAGCTCACATTGAAATGTATTCAGGAGTTTGTTAGTTGATCCATACATGTAAACATAATTGATAAAACACAATATTGGACCAAAGGTGAGAAAGCACTGCCAGTCCCCCCTTTAACCCAGTGCATGTTGAAAGCAGAACATATAGACATGTGATGGTACTTTAATCCTTCTTTTCCTGAAATTGTAAACATTCAACTGTATGAACATACAGTTTATAAAGATATAATATATCTAGATATAAAGAAAAAAGGTAGGATCTTTGTGATGCCAAAAATTTGACAGATTTGACTTTTTTTCCATTAACTAGTAAAACAAGTAACTTTTCTTGACTGAGTTTAATGAAGATATAAAGAGCATAAAATATATTTATTTTCTAGATGCTTACAGTCACAATTTCATCAAATCTTACAGTCAGATTGGTTAACAGTTTTTTATCAAAAGAAACCCAGCTAATTGCATTGATTCAGTGACTCTTCAGCAATCACACCAAGTATGCTTGTAGCGACAGTGGAGAGGAAAACATCCTTTTAACAGAAAGAGTCACCCAGCTGAACCAGGCTTAGTGTGAGCGTCCATCTGCAGACTGCAGTTCAAGGAGACAGAAGCAGACCAAATGAACATGGAAGCACTGATCCATAAATACTTTTAATATTAAAAAGGTAAACATACACTAGGTTCATATGTGGATCTGTCTAGGAAAGAGACTCATAACCAGATGAACTATGAGCTAACTTTATGTCAAAAGGGGTAAAGGAGAGCACATACAGTTAGTCAAAGTAAAAGTTAAGCCCATAGCTGTCCTTAGGAGAGAAACAGGGCTAAACACTGAAAAACAGGCTCAACACTATGACCTATTATGGACGTTGATGGCAGGAGCCCAGCTGATGGCTCAGAGGATGATCTCACAGCCAAACAGACCACCAAGCCAGATGAAGCTGTTGTGATGAGAAACACTATAGATAACCTAACTAATAAACTAACAAAAACTGCAGAACTGGAAAATAACAATAGAATGATGCAGAATAATGAGATGTAGCAGTTTATGCTAACCAAAGTAGTTCAGGATAAAACATAAATTAAGAATCAGAATTATGTGGAGTATGTAAAGCCTTATAGAAAAACACCATCCAAACATTTCTCCATCACATCATGAGCTTACAGATGGAAAAGTTGACTAGTTGTCTGAATTCCACAGAGTATAGAGGCTCCACCTCTTCTCCCTCTGACTCTAACCTTTGATTTTAAGGTTCTGGCATCCCAGAGTTGAAGACCATCCTTAGAGGAGTTATTCTTAGAGAATATTTGACTCTAAAGGCCTTTGTTGCAAAAGTCATCGGCCTGACTGCAGCTCTGGGCAGTGGGATGCCTGTAGGAAAAGAAGTAAGTGACTCTTACCCCCTTTTTTTCCTTTGAGTCTAGTGGTCAGTCTTTACTTTTTATGATGGTCTTCTTCTTGTGATCCTCTCCTTCACTCAGGGCCCCTTTGTTCACATTGCGAGCATCTGTGCTGCAGTTCTTAGCCGCTTCATGTCCTTCTTTTCAGGAGTTTATCAGGTAAGCTAAAGTCAGGAAACATTGGATTTTCCTGACTGATTTTCCCAGTAACTATAGAAATGTAAATCAAAAACATATTTCAGTTTCTCCTTATTTTAATGATCTCCCCTCACTCTCTGGATCAGTAGAATCCCTACTGTTATACAGACATCCTGACAGTGGGCTGTGCGGTTGGGGTGGGCTGCTGCTTTGGTACGCCTCTTGGAGGTATGCAGACCTTTTGTTATTATTTGTTTTCTTGTTTATTTGGTTTCTTTGGAGGCTTATGGGGTAAAATTTAAGAATTATTATACTGTATTTAATGTCCTCTTTTAGAAAAGATAAAAGTCAGTTTTATTCAGCCCCATTTTTGTTTTATTTTCTACAGTTTTTCTCATAGAATATATTTAATATTTACCATAATTTCAGCTTTTCTTCATTCCTACGGTTTTTTAATTTAACCCATCTGAAATGTTTATTTTTCTGACCAGGAGATGTGTTGCTCTGAATTTACACAGTAGATTAATTGAGAGACAATAATTAGTTGATGAAAACCCTTTGGCTGTTTAACCGTAAATTTGGATTATTGTTTTCTTTTCATCTCTGTTTATTATTCTGCTTATTCTCTGATACCTTTCGATGTTTAAAGGTTTTAATATTTTAAAATACGCCAAAATGAATCAGAATTTTTATTGAAAAAGTTCTATGTTTTCAATAAAAGAAAATTTAAAATTATTTTAGCATACATTTCTATTAGATATTAAAAATGGCCAGGCTAATTGTTTTATATAGTTTTTATATGTTCTTATTTTGCTTTTGCTACTTTTTCATATCAGGTGTGCTCTTCAGCATCGAGGTAACATCTACATACTTTGCTGTGAGAAACTACTGGAGGGGATACTTTGCTGCTACATTTAGTGCCTTCATCTTTAGAGTTTTATCTGTGTTTAACAAGGATGCAGGTATGGATAGGAAACAAAGGTGTGCATGTCTGCATTTTATGAGTGTAAGCATTTGTTTCTCCTACACAAGGGGGCGCCATTGCTCTTCTATCAACTGCTAAGCAGACCTGCTCTTTCCAATGACTCAGTGGTTCTTCCCTCTTTATGGAAGAGGATTAGAGCCACTGAAAAAAATGAAAAGATGTTAACTTATTTTTAAATCTTATTTCAGTTTAATATGGGAAAAATTCATAATTCTGTCTTTAATCTCAAAATTCTGACTTTTTTTCCTTCACAATTCTGACTTTAATCTCAGAATTTTGGATCATAATGTAGATGGGCACCATGAAGGAAGCACCCAGCTTCACTGACAAAGATGTGAGCTGTTTGGGAGGGTCAGTAACATATTGGTGGAAAATTACTTAATTAGGCGACTTTTTACATGCCCAAGGGATCCCCGGTGATGCTATTTCATTAATGGAAGAGCTAGTTTAATCTCTAAAACCTGACATGGCTACAGCTTGATGCTAACATGTTTATTAGTTTATTTATTATTATTCTGAGAAAAAAAGTCAGAATTCTGAGATTAAAATCAGAATTGTGAGAAAAAAGTCAGAATTCTGAGAAAAAAAATCAGACTTCTGACTTATACTGAAATTAAATTTAAAAATCAGTTAACTTTTTAGTTTTTTTTTTTAGTTTTAGTTTTTTCCTCTTCCATACCTCTCCAACTTAGTAGCAGCAGGGTATTTTATTTTGTGTATATACTGTTTAGTTCTAATAAAAACTTTGCACATCATTTTGGTTTTTAAAACCAAACTTATTAACAGAAAAAAGTAACCAATAAGGATTGATCAGATTTATATTTATTTATTTAACTTATTTGTACATGATTGCATGCATTTTATCCAGTGTTTTCTGGATTAAAATACGTGTTTGTTTGTTTCATTCCTAGTGACAATCACTGCTCTGTTCAGGACAAATTTTCGTATGGATTTCCCCTTTGACCTTCAGGAGCTTCCTGCATTCGCCATCATTGGGTGAGCATTTGGGAATCAGAGAAAGATGTATTTTCATTTTGAACTTAACCATATTCCAATACAAATATAATTTAAAGAGTCAAAACCTTTGAGCAAAGGGAAGCAGAGTATTTGCTCATACCCATTTACTTACGGATACAAGAGAGATGCAGTGTTTAATTGCACTCTTTGTTTAGTTTTCAAAAATCAAAGCAAAGGATCATCTTATAAACATCTTCAGAATCATTGCACATGTGGGTTTTTAATTAGACACCTAAGTGTTTCATATAGATGTTTAGTCTGCAGCACACTGAGGGAATATTGAAATTGGCCATCAGTGATTGCAAAGTCTTCTGTTTAAATGCAAACTTGTATGTATTTTATTTTAAAGCTCTAATAAGGTTTTGAACAGTAGCCTGTTGTTTGGTAATAAAAACTTAATAATTAAAAATATCCACTGTAAATAAACTATTTCAGTTGGAATTCTCTACATTAATCATTTACAGTTATAATTAATATATGTTTTTTTTTTTCATTTTGCTTTGAACTTGTTATAAAAGTCAAATTTCATGGAATTTGAAAGAATTATAAACTAGAGCTTGAATATTGATTGAAAAGTCAAAAATGTGCCCCAGATCAGTTGGTGTTATTTCATATTTCCTTTTGTCTCTGCAGCATTGCCTGTGGATTTCTCGGGGCGTTTTTTGTCTATCTCAACAGACAGGTGGTGCTGTTTATGAGAAGACCCAATGCAATGACCCGCTTCCTCATTAAACAGTAGGTCTCCCAATATCAGAGTCTGGATCTATTTGTTTCAAAGGCATAAAATGATCTCGTAAAAACTAATGCTTTTCTGTTCTTTCCTTTTTTTGTAAACACTCCCAGCCGGCTGATCTTTCCAGGTACAGTTACGCTGCTCATTGCCACCTTGACCTTTCCTCCAGGGTTTGGACAGTTCATGGCAGGAGAGGTCAGAGTGAACATTCTTATTCACCCTAGTCTGTCTTAAAACACTAAATAGAAAAACAATATTGTTTTGCTTGGTTCAAACTTCTAAGAAGCCTCCTGGTAATATTGGTATAGGTACGATGATATCTCAGCCTGCTTTTTCCTCTTAGCTTCTCCAGCATCACAGAATGTTTTTTAGTCGACAAACTGAAGTTCGGACTGAATCCTCTCTTTCTCCCAGTGACCTCCCCATCCACCCATGTGTTTAAATTTTTAAACAAATAACAGGCCATAACCAGACAGGGGGGAAAAATGCCATAAGTTAATTACTTGAAGAAAAAAAAAAATCTAAGGAATTTTGTGTTTTTATGCAAAAGCTGAAAATAGAACCTTTCCAGCTGAATCTTTTTACTCGTTGCAAATCATAGAACCGTCAAAAGCTTTAACATCTCTAAACCTTTCTATATTTCTCCCAACCTTCTGTTAAAGGTTTAAGAAGTTTAGTTAGGAAAAAAATAATGAAATCAAGGAACACAGCAGGAGTTAGGAATTAATCTTTAATTTCGCTCAGATCAATTGGAAAAAATGCCCACAACTAAAGTCTGCGAAACAAGGTCAAAGATTTCTTTTTAAATTTAAAATGGAACAATGCATATTCATTGACACACTCAAAACAAGGTTCTATATGTAAATCTAAATTACTTTATACATTTTTTCTTGCAGAGAAACTGTGTACAGAAGTAAAACAGAGAAAAATAAAATATAAGATAATAAGACTGAATAAAATAAGCAAGTAAAATATGAAAAAATTACAGCCCATACAGTAAAATTATAAAAACAGTGTAAAATAATATATAGGAATAAAACAAGATAAGGATAAGAAAAAAAAATAACATAAGGAACTCAGAATAAAATCAAATGTATTTACAATGTTGCTCAGTACCTAAATTACTATTATTGGGCAGAGTGAAATAATGAAATACATAAACAATAAGTAATGAAATGAAATAGTTAAGAACGATGAATACAGCTTTATGGCCACAGGTAGGAATGACTTTGTGTGGCGCTCTGTGGTGACACTTTTTTCAGAGAGCCCAGCTCCTCTCCAACAACCTGATTGGCCTTGCGGATAAGTTTAAGTATGTTGGCATCCTTCACCTTCAGTCTGCTTCCCCAGCACACAACAGCATAAAGGATGGCACTGGCCACCACAGACTCATAAAACATCTGCAGCCTTATCTAGCAGATGTTGAAGGACCTCAGGGTCCTTCTTCCAGCATTGTCTTGCAGATGTTGATAGACCTCCTTCAATGCCTTGTACAGGAAGAGCCAGATTGCTCTGGCCCTTCCTGTACAGGGCATTTTTGCTTTTAGTCTATCTATAATCCTCCACAGTGTCCACATGAACCCCAAAGACAGAAACAGGGGCCACCTTGGCCTTAATCCTTCTCAGATCCACCACCAGTTGGTTTTTCTTAACCACGTTGAGCTGCAGATGGTTCTGCTCACACCAGGTGGCACTGCAAAAAGATTGAAATCTAAATAAGTCATTTTTTCTTGCAAAAAGTGCATTTTTTCTTGAATTGAGGAGGTAATTGAGACACTTTGCCAATGGAACAAGACAATTTACGGTACATTTAAAATAAGAAAACACAATGGCATTGTCTTATTTCAAGTGAATATTATCTAATTATCTTATTTTAAGACTAAAAATACTCATTCCATTGGCAAATGATCTTATTTACCTACTCAAATTAATGGTAAATACACTTAATTTAAGACATTTTTTTTCTCATTTTTAAATGTTTTTTGCAGTGCAAAGTTGTCCACCACACCCCTATACTCCGTCTCCTCACAAAATATGCCAGATTTAGCAAAATAGTTTTTCATTTGCAGTTTGAAGTAAACTCATGAAAAACATGACATAAACTGAACATAAATACAAGCCATGTAAAAATGAGGAAAATATAAAAGTAGAAACAATTTTTTTATAAATATAAAATAACATGAAAATTATGTGTGCATATCTTATTATCTAGAATCCACTTTTTAACTGATTTAGAGAAATATTTCGTGATGAGATATCTAAGTTCTGTGGGAACAATGTTCAAGGTGTGTGATGCTCTCACAGAGAAAAACAACTGCCCAAAACTGCTCTTTTTAAATCAAGAATCAGGATCATTTGCAGAGAAGTCAAGTGCCAATAATATTTTTTTTTCTGCCATGTTGATTGAGATCTTTCCTGTATGCCTTTTAAATTACCTTTAGCTTTCTTAATCTGATAATAAATATTCTTTCTGTCATGATTTGTGGACATTAAGATCTAAAGAGAAGCGTTATCTCCTGGTCAGACCCTGTCATTCAGTGAAAGGGTGGAGTCGGAATAAAAAAATATGCACACCCAGGAGAAGGCCAGTGGCTGGAAGCTGGATGGGATTTTGCTGGGAGCTGCAGGGAAGTGGGCTGCCATTCGGCTGGCATTTGACTGGGAAGGGGCATTTTTCTAATGGCTGTTACTTTTGACTGCTTAAAGTACAAGGAGAGACAAAACAACAAGATGAGATTAAATGGAATAAAAAGCTTTAGACTTGGATTTAAGCCAAACTTTAAAAGCCCGTCTTGTTTATTCTCACTTATATCCTCATTGCTGGGTCTCAATTAAACCCAGACCAGATGGGAAATACCAAAGTGGAAAATTCGAGATAATACCAGTGTTACTTTTTTCTCTGCTCAGGCATTATGCAGATACAGGCTCTATGGTTTTGATGCTCCAAGCAATTTCAGACATCTATGCAAATGTGGAGGAAAATGGTGGAAGTGCATTAGTCATTCATGAGTCATCCGAAGGGAATGACTCATCTGGACATGGCCACCCATACTGTCTGCTTCCTGCTTGTTAAATGACTTCCTGCCTCCTTGTAATATTGAGTTCTTAACACTTTTATCCTATCTAAAATCTTTTTTGTTTTTTGTCTCACCCTCCATTAGTTTTCCTCATTTTGTGTCCACATTTTTCTTATTTTTTCTTCTGTCATCCAGTCCAACAATGTTTTTATTTTAATGATTTTCAGTGTCTCTTTCCTCTGCCTTCCCACTACTGATACATTTAATTTTCCAATCTTCATGCCCTCATTTCTTGTTACATTCTCCTACTTCTCTTTTCTTTGTTACACTAACTTTTCATTTTAAGTTCCCATCCATTTGTTCCTGTTTGCCTCTGACTTTTGTCCATTTTGTATTCCACTTTTCCCAGTGACTGACTTTTTTCATGTGATCTTCCCTTTTCTATCCCTTTTCCATCCTCCTCCTTTGTCTTTCTTCCTCATTGCTTCCCTCCACATTTCCAGCTAATGCCTAGGGAATGCATCAGCTCTTTGTTCGATAACTTTACATGGACGAAGATTTCGGGATCTCCCTATCCGGCTGGTCTGGGCCGATCTGCAGCCTGGCTTCACCCTGATGTCAGCGTCTTTATCATCCTCCTGCTCTTCTTCATAATGAAGGTAAATTGTATGTATGTGTCCTTGGGTATGATATTTGCTGTTTGATGTCTCATCGTGTTACCAGTCCCACACAAACATTCACAGTCCTAGCCAAAGAGGTGGGTGAACACCAAGCAGCAATTTGTATTCAGGCTCTATAACAACTGATGCCAGCATTTTCTTCTGCCTGTTCTTGATTAGGGACGATTGCTGCAGTTCACCAGTGTGTGATGGGGACATCTGTCTACATGTTTTTGTCCTTCCCTTCTACCTTTTTGTTCAAGGTCAACAATCCTGAAAGGATCCAGTTGCTCTAGTAGTTTTATGTTTACTTAGAAGCATGCATGCACTCACATGTGTCCTGTTAAGTGATCATTCATATGAACAAATAGATGTACACTTCGTAACCTGGGTAAGTTTCTTCGGTGGCATTGAATCAACCAAATCCTTTTGCTTCAAGTCAGTGGGAGTTAAATTGAGCCCTTTTAAGGTGTATATATTCGTCCACACTAGATCTATGGATGAAAACAAACCAGTCATGTGACCACTAAACTCTTAACATTTCCTTGTGATTCTTATAATGTATATTATATGTTCTTTCTTATGTATTTGCCTGCATAGGGACTACAGATGAAAACTAGCTTTGTAGCTATAATCTGGCATATTTACATTTGTTTTTTTACTGATGTTCATTAATTTGCTTTGTCCCTATTCAAATAAATAAATTAAATAAATGAGATCAAGCTAAAACAACACTTTTAAAAGTATTAACAGGTAATTTAGTGACATACTTGGAGCAACACATTTAATAGTTGTAATTAATCACTTATAAAAGTTAAGGTTCCCTATCACTAGTGTCATAAGTTTACATTATTCGTTTTCACTCATTCATGTTGATAAGCTAGATTCTAACCACAGCTGTCCTGGGGCACAGTAACAGAAGTGAGTTTTGCCATTCGCAGTCCATACTGGGTCCTCTGACCAGCCAATGAGGGTCAAGTGTCTTCCCCAAAGAGACAACGACAAAGAGAGATTGAGCTTTGATTTGGATCCTGCAACCCTCTGGGTACAGGTTCAATTTCTATATTCTACGCCACATCTCTGAAGTCAACCCTTGTTTTAGTTAGCTCATTTATTTTACCAAATACAAGAGTTCACTCATAGAACAGAACTCCAAGAGAAACTCTGTTAAATGTTGATTTTGTTGCTTCAATTTATCTATACAGAATAACACCTAGTCTTTGGAGGAGCTGACTCTTGCATGGGTAAAACAAACCAAACAAGTGTTATTTTAATGCTGTACTTTCAACATACAACACCACTATCAGAAATTCAACACATCTGATCTGCTACTGTATGTAGCATAAACTAAGAGCTTGTTGAGATTTTATGGCTTAGATCCTGATCCTATAACCTAATCAAACCGAAAAACAAAAGAAAATAATTTCCCTCTCTCTTATGTCTAGATCATGCTGCAAACGTCTGAGCAGAAATAGTCAAATGGGTCCCTTCTTAGTTGAGTCATTTGCTAATTCACTGTTAAGCAGTTTTTTGCTATACGTATCTGAGTGGTCCGCACATCTGAATCGATGAATTTAAAGTTTTCACACCCCTCATCATGCTTGATTTGAGAACATTTTCTTCCAGAAATAAACATGTTGGACAAGCAATACATCCTTCTAGAGAACGTACACAAATATACACAATATAGACATGTTTTGATTTAGCCCATAAATATCACCATAATCAACCAACCATGCTCATCTTGGAATGAAAATACTTTAACTCTTAAATGACTCCTCTAGAGTACCATCTAGAGTCCGTCAGAGTATTGAGTGCGGCAAGGAAAATATGCACAGAGAATAAAATGCTGTAAACGCTGTGCCGGCAGTGGTTTGCACATTTAATTTCCGAGCAGAAGGTAGATCAGTCAAGCCTAAATCACCCATCAGGGCTCTAAGGGCTAACCGACTAAAGGAGGTGTGAGTGATATTTTGACTGCATCCTCACGCTATCTTAACTGTCTTATTTCATGGCTTGGAACCCCATATATTCATCTTACAAACTATGATACTAAGCTTCTTATTTTATATCATGAGCACAGCCACTATCTTCAAAGGACTCAGTTTGAACTGCTTGTACTTGCCTTTATGAGTCATCCTCTAATCTTGGAAAGGTTTTGAGTGCATTTAGGTCTCAGAAAGTTACAGC
Organism: Cyprinodon variegatus; assembly: GCF_000732505.1. Lineage (NCBI taxonomy): Eukaryota > Metazoa > Chordata > Actinopteri > Cyprinodontiformes > Cyprinodontidae > Cyprinodon > Cyprinodon variegatus. Next base: position 1,060,429 of record NW_015150688.1, read on the forward strand.
TTTTGGAAATAATGCACCTTCTATGATGACTTAAGAGAAATGCAGTTTTCTTAGTTTAAAATAAGTTCAGGTAAATAAATATTTTATTAATAATTAAGACAACTACAGTAGGACCCCAGAAATGTTATATGAATTAAAGATGCAGGCACATATTATGGAGTAAGGCATTGGACAGAGGTTTATCAGCAAAGGCCTGCTGGTCTAAACTTTTCCAATAGAAACTCATGAAGTCTCCTCAAAAATAAGGTAGATTTGCCACCTTTCCTATAACTTCACAAACTGCAAAAGGACTTAAGGGACTGATATATAACTTTGCATAAGACAGTGTTCTAATGTTCCTGAACTGGCACAACTTATGGATGTGCTATATTACCAATCATGTGATTGCATAGATAAGTTCATCATGAAGAACTATTTAGCCACACTGAAAATTGTGCAAAAATGCTGAGGTTGTTTAGGAGAATAAATAGCTACATAATTTATAATGGTCTCTAAATGTATAAAATGTGGACATTTTGGCCGCTTTCACAGCAAAGCCAAAGTCCGATTTGGTGTGAAGTCATTAAGGACCCACGAATGGGCCTTGGAACCGTACCATGGTGTGTCTACACAACTATTGCTGTTGTGCCATAAAATGATGATCTGCCAAAAATTGATTAATAAAATAGTTAAAGGTTAAATTTTGGCCATCAAACAATATCAACACTAATAAAAATAAACATTTTAGCCAAGGACCTTTTGAGAGGTGTGTTTCTCATTTAAAAACAACCAAAACAAACAAATTTAAACAATGTTTAGGGCTAGGATAGATAAATAGGGTAAGGGTTAATAAATAAAGAAAGTTAGGGTAAATAAATAGTGTACAAGTAGGTCATAAAGGGCCATACTTGCCCTAAAGAGACAGGCACTGCTAATTACTATTTTATTCTCTTTTCCTTCTTAATCAGTACACTACTGGATCACCACTGAAAGGATCTAGTTGTGCATGACCATAGTTTGGCTCTGTTAATTCTCTCATTTTAGCATTCAGCATACTGTATGTGTTCCTCATTTTCTTTTAACAAAGCATTGTACTTTTACTTTAAATTTGGCGACAAGCACTTTAAAGCTTTATTAACTTTTTTGAAAAAAAAACTCTTTGGTTCTGTTCCATTTTACTCATCCTCATTTCTTGAAGCCAGCATTTGCTGTGTACAAACTGCAGTTTCTATAAAATATCCTAAAGATATATGTGCAAATTCTCAGTCAAGACAACCACAAAAAATGTGGAAATTGGAAGTAACCAAACCTTGGATTAGTTTTTCCAGGGGTCTGCCAATTCTGTCAGCGGACCTTCAAATACTGCTGCAGCATAGAGTTAACCTGTTTAGGAAACTTCTATGATGTTTTGACAACATGTCACCTACAATATGAACAGCATTATTATTATTTTCTATAATGATCTCTGAGTTTAGCAGTTTCGTTCAATAAAGAACTAGGAAAATCCTAAAGCTGTATAACATATCTGTATTTGAGTAATTCATGATTTAGCTATGATCTATTTCATTGAGGTAAGGCAGACTTGGGTGGAGATGATGCCACAGCAGCCAAACCGGTCCAAATCTAACTGAGAATGTTGTTTAAATATTGCGATTATTAATTTAAGCCCTAATTTACACCCTGTAGACTGGAAACACTCAGCTTGGGACCCTGATCCATAACTCATCTGAGTTTAAATGTCCACAATAACTTCCACATTGGTGTTTTAATTAATTTAATTGAATTCCCTTTGCTTTATAACCCACATGACTGCAATACTCATGTCATGCTGTGTTATCTACAGTCCGTCTTAATATATTTGACACTGATAAAAGAGAATGAGCTGATTGACACGTCTTTGCATATGAAATACTGCTTCTGAGTTGTGGGTATTTCTGCCTGATGGATTTTGGCTGTTATGATTAAAAGAGACAAAAAAAAGCTGAACAGATTCTTCTCTGCCATCAGCAAAGAAGCCACAGTGTGAAAGACATGCTAACAAGTTTTTATCATCTTCAATAGCAATTAACTCCTCAAACAATGACACATAGACTAGTTTTCTGGACTGGTGAAAGGGTAATGTTATGTTTCCCAAAAAATCTTTTCAAATGAGAATGTCAGAATACAGAGATGTTGTTGGAGGGCTTCTGATAAACTACAGAGGTTTTCAGCAAAATGCCAGAAAACATCTGAATTAGACTTAACCTGATTATTATCTGTGATGCAGTTTAGAATGAAGCTTATTATTAGAAACATCCCATTCTAACAAAGACTGTATTGTTTGAAAACAGTGTAATTAAGATTGAAAGCAAAGTTGGGCATAAGTCCATCTTCCAGGGGAGGTTAATCATTCCTCTCTGGTCTTTTCACCCCTTAAAACATGAGGAGTTCACTATAGCTGGCAACGTTGTGGCACCAGCATCTGTAACCGGGGCAGATGTTCACTAAGTGCCTTGCTCAAGCATGCCCAGGGTGATTGAATCTCCTCCTCCAACACATGTACAAAACACCAACACCAGAACTCATCAAGCTGCAGCTGAAAACGAGGGGCTTTTAATCCCAGACTTAGATGTACGTAAAAATTATTAAAAAGAAGCTTAAACTTGTGCTGTTATCAGGCACTATTGTTGCTATACAACATAACTTGCTCATTATAGTGAATCATGTCAGGGGAACATGCATCTTTGTTTTCTTCTGATTGTGAACTTGTCTCTAGCTTTCTCTAACCTGAATGAATGCTAATTTCTGTCATGTTATTTTGGATGCTACAGTCTTTCAAAGCTTTATGAGGTTCTTCACTTGCAGACTTCTTCTTTTTTTTTGTCTGCAGTTCTGGATGTCTGCAGTGGCCACAACCATGCCCATTCCATCTGGAGCCTTCATGCCGGTTTTTATTCTTGGTGAGCAGAGAAAAAAACATACGGTAGTCATTACTGGTGGTGTGGGTATTTGTCAACCCGCCTAATATTATAAAACATCACTCCATTTTTAATGCCAATTTACCTTGGTTTAGTCTCTGTTTCTAGCACTCAGCAGCACTTATCTGAGGAAATTTAAGCATATCCTTATTCAATCAAGGAATATTATGTAAGAATTGCTATTCTCTTACGCTGAAATGGGGTATTTCACTCAAATGAATAACATGCCCTAGCACTTCAATTCATTGATAGCTGTCATGTGTCAAAAATCCTTGACAACGTAGATTTAACTATGTCATCTGAGGTAAAGTGATGTCTATAAAAGCTGGCATTTACTGTGACAAAAAGCCAGCATTCAATACTGCGTTGAAACTACTAAACCGATGTAAACCAACAATTCTGCACCAACAAGATTGGTATATGTTAGCAGAATAAAACCAAATGGAAAAACTTCGCTTTGAGCTAATTTAGGCAGTGCAGATCATTACTTGTCAAGGAGAAACAGGGAAACTTCAGTGTCCCTCTAAAAATCTTTCTCGTTCATTACTTCCTTCCACCTGGGGAAGGCTTGCCTGATATTTGTCCTGGTTTTTTATGTCTCCTGTTTCATTTCCTTTTGAAGTTCTCCTTTTTCAACAGTACAGTAAACTAACAGTAAGAAGAAGGAGCAGTTTTAAACATTAATGACCAAACTTTAGGATGTGTGTAGTTGTATAAAGACTGAACCATTTGCACAACTTGGTAGATTGTTCAGAAGGTTTGTTGGGTGGAGTTGGAGGAAAACAGAAGCACATGTTGTATATTATTTGTTTCAGTTTAAGAAAAGTTGACATTTTATAACATTTTTTCTCACAAAGTAAACAATTAAACCCCTATGTCACAGTTTTTATAGACTAATGATTACCCTTTCTCTCAGAGATACAGTTAACATTTTCAAAAAACCATGTTAGCACTAGACTAGCTGCTTGGCACAGGTATAATTTCTCTAAGCTGTAATATGAGTAGATAATTTTGAGGTGACAATCCACTATGCATTAACTATAATTGATCAGATTAATTGTGATTAATTGATTATTGAAATAATTGTCAACTATTTACGTAACGGGTAAATCATTAACTGGAGTATAGAGACTGCAAGATATGCCTTTAGCTGACAGAGCAAAAAAACTTTAGAAACATTTGTTTTTTTACTGAGATTTAAAAAAAAAAAATAATTTGTCTATCAATATGCTCTATCGATAATAGTTTCACCTGGTTTAATTTCTTTAAAAAATGTATTTAAGCAAACATTGGCTGATTATTATTCCATGAATCAAAAAAATAATTGACAGATTAATCGATTTGTAAAATAATCATTAGTTGCAGCTCTAGTTCAATGCATCCTAACACAGATATTTGTCAGGCCCTGTAGGAGAATGACCTGTTTTCCACTTTCACATATAAACTAAGTACCAATTTCAAACGGCTAGAAAGCTGTTTTTAAAGAGAACTTGTGTGAAGATGAACACGAGTGGGTCAGAACTTTGAAGTGGTAATTTCTAAGTGCTGCCTCTACATTAAACTTCTCCCTGTATTACTCAGCCTGATGTCGCTCCATGGCCTAGTTTAAGAAACCTTATCTGTCCTTATATGTTTCTTTTGCCAACTGTTATATGGAGATGTACAAACAATTTTCATTTAATTATCTTTGGTTAAAGTGTGTAAGAAGAAGGTTTCAGTTCTGTGCTGGTCTTGTAATGGACTTTTACCATCTCCTGGGTGTTCCCTGATTTTTACCCAGTGAGCACTGGAGCTAAGCTGCTACCCCTCCATTTAGCATCAGTCAACAGAGTTAAGTGTATATAGAAAGTGGGTGGATGGATAATTCATTTTAGTACTGGAGAGCAGTGCTAGATGTTTAATTTTTAGTGTCTACTGTTGAAAATGTATTCACTTTCACCATTTGATTCCTCCTGTAGGAGCTGCATTTGGCAGACTTGTCGGGGAAGTCATGGCAACCCTGTTTCCTCATGGGATTGTGTTCGATGGCATACTGTACCGCATCATTCCCGGTGGTTATGCAGTCATTGGTCAGTCTGTGGTTATTGTTTCTTCTGTTATTGCTCTGTTTTGTGTTTCAGCTTTTGTATGCTTTGTCGTCTTTGAAAAACATCCGCATCAACAGAGGTTATTGGGTTTTGCACCATTAAAATCCATATCCATTAAGTTCTACTTTCAAACATTTCCAATTATTTCATGTAGCATTTTGCTTTTGGATTATCTTGACATTGAATCCAATGATTTTTAAAACATGTCAAGTGTCTCTTCAATGCCAACTTCTCTTCCCTAAACTCTCTGGTCCTTTGCTTTAGTGTAATGACATGTATGGTATGAATAATTATCAGTTTTCTAAGGCTTAACAAACTTTGGGATTTTAATCAAGTTGAACAAGCTGGAGCGCTGCCTGATTATCCGGAATTAAAAGCTAAACAGCTCATTGTCTGTTTGTTATTGCTTATTCAATACCCGTCTGGTGAGGTGTGTTGTAATAAAAGACAAAGGACTGAATTTGTGCACTTCAATTCTCAAACAAGCACTACAGACATACAGGATAAACAACTTCTCTCAGTACCAGAGGTTATCAATAGAATCCTTTAATTTTTAGTTCAAATAAATAAATAATAAATTATTTTGGAAGTAAAACTTAAAAGAAAAGAAAAACTCATGAACTATACAATAAAATGTTTAACTTCTATTCATCGTTGTGAGGAATTTGCAAAAGCCAGCCAGAAAACCCCTGAAATCTTCAAAAAAGCTGTTAATTTAGTTCACAAAAGTTTTCAAAAAATGGTAAATTGGGCCCAAAAACAGAGGTCAACAAAACAGACTTCAATTCAGGTACTAACACAATGAACTCAAGCAAAAACTCAGCTCTCATACAAGGCATAGGTGAAATTTAAATAATGGCTGATCAGACCACTGTTGACACACAAGGGGGATAACTGACTAACAAACTAACAAACAAATTAACTTAAAGTGACAAATACTGGCCAGACACTAAGTACTTTTTAAATTTAACAAATTAACAAAACTATCAAAAACAAAGAAGATGTAAACAAAGGATAAGCAAATTTCCCCTCCAATTACAAGTGGTGTGACCTGCTGATTAGCCTGCAACGACCAATTAAGGAGAAGAAAGCTGAAGCTCGTTGCAGCAGCCCAGCAGCAGCTCCAAAGGAAACTGGCAACTAGATCAATTGCATTTAACCAAAATATAAGAAACTGACAAATAAAGTTAACTAAATGTGAGCACTGCAAATAGCTAACTAAAAGTCAGGCTAATGAAAATATTTAAAAAATCTAAGTAACTCATCTCAGCTTTTATCTAAATTGTATTGTAGCTGTTCAACGAGTCGTAAAGGAGATTCAGACAGCCTTCATCCTTACAGGCATGATAACGCAACGGACAAATATGAATTACACCGGTCAGATTGTAGTCTTTTTGAAAAAGGACACAAAAAGCAAAAATAACACAAATGTAGTGAACATTTGTGTACATTTGCGTGTGCCACACAGAATATGTATAACAAAATGACATATTTTTGTTCAGCTCTATGAGGGTTGTACTTATTTGCTCTCAGCAGCCGCTAG
>NW_015150688.1:1067105-1094520 GCF_000732505.1 Cyprinodon variegatus
TAGTACTACCTACCCTTAGCTCCTTCTTAACTACCACCACTATTCAGATAACACTTATCATGGGTTAGGGTTAGTTAACATTTGTGAGCTTGAGATCCAACCCAATATTATGTGAGTTTTGGTGGTGTTGAGTAAGTCACCAATAGCCTGTGCTCTAAATATGTCCACTTTGCCTCAATTTGAGAATAAAAAAAAAAGCTAAACCCAGCAAATATAAACAACTTTGAAGCTATTTCTGTCTAAAGTAATTTTCTCTGTCCAAACACAACCTATGGTTGCAATGAGAGCATGTCAGATTCAGCAGATCAGGTAAAGAGAGGAGAATTTGCACAAGGTTCCGGTCTAACATTTCCTAATGCAGCGGAAACAAAATACTTTGCCATAATTAGGGTCACCGCCTTTTTTCGTTAGTTAATTATCAGATTGGTTGTGAAGTTGCTCAGACAACCACTTTTTGCCAATAAATCTTATTTTAAGACAGGCTATAGTCACTGGATACGCAGCTAGCTCATTATGCTCTTCTCTTCAGGTTTCCTAAAACATGAAGCCTTTTACTCAGCTAGCACACAGGTTCTTCCCCTAATTGGAGGAAGTGGGAGAAAATGCCGCTTTGCACAAACATTTTAAACTGAATCATGTCTCTAAAAATCCAACACTGAAACTCATCTTAAGTCATCGTTTCCTCCAACTACTCTGCCAAACAGAAGCCATATTGTCCTCATACCTTCCAGACTCTTGCAGTTTGTAGCTGTAGAAGTTGTGGTTGCTTTGCTATGGCAGCTAAATGTCAGCTTAGGTTTGCTCCGCTGTTTTCACTTCAGTCACTGACCCAGAAACGTGGTCTCCCCTCAGCTTGCTGCCCTGCAAAGGCCATTTCTCCTCTCTGTTTGAAGTGTCTAACCATTCTTCTTCTGATCTTCTTTTCAATATATTTCCAGTGATTTCAAAGGCCTTCCTGTATTTTTCTTTAGATTTCCATCTTATTTAATCATTTATTTTCTCCCTGTTTTGTTTAAATCCCTTCCTTGTTTTCTGTACCTTGTCTTCTTCCCTTTACTCCCTTTATTCCAAACCATCTCTACTTTCTTTTTCTTTGACAGGAGCAGCAGCTTTGACTGGGGCTGTGACTCATACCGTTTCTACAGCCGTTATTTGCTTTGAGCTGACTGGCCAGATTTCCCACATTCTGCCCATGATGGTGGCTGTAATCCTGGCGAACATGGTGGCCCAGGGCCTGCAACCCTCCCTGTATGACTCTATCATCCAAGTCAAGAAGCTACCATACTTGCCAGAGCTTGGCTTTGGACACATGAGGTTTGTGTCAATTGCATATACAAGGATTATCTAAAGGATCTGTCATGGACCTCATTTATGTGTTAGACATTAAATGGGTTTGGATTGCCTAGAAAACAGTTTTTAAAATGGCCTGCTTGCTGAAAAAGGACTACTTAGTGACTTATGCAAATTAAAAAGCTAAGAAACTGAGAACACATGGTCGTCCTCAACAGTTAAATCTCAGAGAAGGGATTTATGGATTAACTAGTTGTTCCCCCTTTCTTAGAACATATTTTGCCATATATGCGGATGGCATGCCGTTTTAAATCTCTGTCACAATATGATCAGATAAACAACTACAATCTAAAGTTCTCTTTTGACACTGAATGATATAACATAGAACCCAGCAATTAATCAGGTACCTTGGAGTTCTCTGGGCTAAACCTGAATTATATAAACCGGGGTTTAGATTAGATGCTCCACACACCTGGAACTTAGTCCCAGAAAAAGAGATGCAAACACTGATGGTTAAAACCATAATTTCTTACTGCAGCTTCGTCTTAAGCAGCACTTTTTTTTTTTTATCATTAATTTTGATCATGCATAGAAATTGGTTTTGTTTTAGGCTTTATATTATGGTTTTTATATGATAATCATTAATTATCTTCAATGTATTGTCTCTATCCCTGCAGCCAATACAACATCTTTGTAGAGGATATTATGGTGAGAAAGGTGAAGTTCATATCCTCTCAATCTACATACAGAGAAGTAAAACATCTGCTGGACTCCTCCTCACTCAAAACAATCCCTTTGGTCGATTCAAAAGGTGTGTTTATCCTATATCCCTGTAGGACAGCTAAAACTGAACAGGAACACATTTTGAACATCAAAAGTCAGTAGCTGGACCAAATCTAGAAAATTATTATTTTTTTAATATAATAGAAATGTATTTTATGTTTTTTGTTGAATTCAAATGATCTTTCCTTGTTTTTAGATTCTATGATTCTCTTGGGAAGCATTGACCGAGTGGAGCTTTTAGCTCTCTGTGATTGGTGGCTGTCACCAGAGAGAAGGCTTCTAATGAAGGTGGGGTCATTAGATGGAACTAAATCATTTTTTATGTTGTTAAGCATTTCTCTCGTTGTTACTTCAACATGTAATAATATAAGTTTCCCTTTTAAAAACTTCTTTCCCTTGGATAAATCACAGAAAGTCCCAATATGCTTTTCATGGACACATTCTTATGCTTCCAGAAGCTCATCTTTATTTCTGCATTATCCATAGTGGCTTGTAAGAGTGTATTAATTTCCCTGGTTGGGAAAGTTTCCTCTATAAAACAGTTACAAAGTCATTGCAGATGCAAAAATTAGATTATGTTTTGTTGAAATACTGACTGTCAGTAATAGAGAATTTTTGTCTTTTTCATGGACATTGATGATGCAGTTTCTGACTCTTTTGTCCAATGAGTGACCCAGAAAAGGGCCATAAAAACACAAATAATTTATCATATTTGGTCAGTATTGGCATACAAGACATTAAGTGTGATAACATTAATGTCTACCAGTAAATTCAATACACACGCACCTAAACGTGTGTGTGCTGTTGTTTTGTGTACTTGTTTTTTGTACCTATAGGCACTAGGCATTGATCCCAACAAGAAGTCAGTCCCCAAAATGTGCTATTTTTTCCCCACGATGTATAAAAACACTCACACACAAGCTGTGCTTCAATGTTTTATGGGGTCTTTTCATTAACTTCCATTAATTCGTATGACCTAACCCAGACCCTAACCATTACCAACATATACCTAACCCTAACGTTAACCTAAACTAATAAATTCCCACCTTAGTCCTAATTCTAACCTAAACCCTAAGAAGAAAACTTATAAAATGAATACCAGTTGAGTTGTCCACATCAGCTCCCCACAATGTAGCATATTTAACAGAAAATTGTCTTGTATTGGGTAAAAAAGTAACAAATATAAGTCCTTAGATTTTCACAGAATTGTAAACATGTGTAACTAACTTGTACCAGAGTGGTTCTCATGACTGCGTCCATGCAGGGTAACAAGAAGATAATAAGCTGTGGTTCTTTGGGGGTTATAAGAAAGATCAAGTTTCTTCTGTTCAACAGGATCAATATGATGATTATCTCATTATATTGAATAGTTCTGTTTGGAGTGTGGGCATGTACCATTTCCACTGGACTTGGTAAAGCAGATCACATGACTCTACTGTAAGTTCTCACTGACTTTTGAAATGTCCTACTTGTACAGTATCAGAACCTTTTTTTTTGCCTTCCTGTGCCTTTCCTACTCCTAGGACTATGAGCCTATGATTTCTATAAATAATTTTACCAGAAAGGAGTACTGTAGCCCTTCATCAGCAGTCCAGTACTTTTATCTGTAGGTCAGTGTACCGTCATTGTTTCAGGCTCAGCATTTTGTTAATACAATCATCTACTGGCCAAGTCCTGGATGTTTGGTTGTTGTACCAGTTGAAGCAAAGACTCGTGCTACGGTCTACACAGCATGTGACTCTCAGACTCCTAAAAGGTATTTCTCTCTGACAAAGTCGGGGAAGCTCCCTGTTGCCTGTGCACCTTTATCTAAAACACTCCAGCTTCCAATGTTTTTGTGTCATTGGCAAGAAATTTCAACCACCTGCATTGCCTACTAAGGGTTGTCAGAGGTCCCGTTGGCACCAGTGTACGGCAGCCTCACTTCTGTCACTGAGCCCCAGGGCAGATGCGGCTACATTGTAGCTTGCCACCACCAGTGTGTGCGTGAATAACTGAATGTGGTGTAAAGCACTATATAAGCACAAGCAGTTTACCATTTTTAAAGTTTCCACCATACAGTACTTTCTGTATATATGCTTGTTTTAGCAGTGTGTCTTTATCCTCTTCTGTAGAATGTCATTGCTGGATAATTCCAACTGTCAACTTTCTTCCAAGTGATTGCGAATCTCATAACTTGGCATTAAAACAAAATTTTTCTTTTCAGGGGTACCAAACTACAGCACGCAAAACTACCATCCTGAAACTTTTCAACATATTTAGTTTATTTCTGTTGTATTTCATTCAGCAACAAGCTATCGTTTAATCGCGGTGTGCTGAAGAGGCAACGCAGACCTGGATCAATGAATGGATTGTTTCCAGATGTTGATTAGGAAATTTGACCAATTAATTCAAATGGAGAACAAATTTCATAGTTACAGGACTGTGACCTTTGACGACAGGACTCGTTTTTGAAACACTTTATTTCTGAATGACATGATATGCAGACATTTGTTTATCTTCTGTGGTATGCTTCCATTTTTTAAGGATTTTTAATGGCAAAATAAAAAAAACAAACAAACTAGATTTATAGTCAAGAAGTCTGAACAAACGTTACAGAGAGTCTTTTGTGTGAATTGCGCTTGAAACTTTGAGCAAAGCCTGCAAAGTTCTGTGTACACTGTAGATGATACAGTGTTAGATGTAAAACCCTTAAAGTCTACACATTTATCAGAATTAATTTACTTTAAAATGTGTTCTTGGGTGTGAGCTCAGGGTCCGAGTCTGCAGGAGCAGGACCAGGGTCCAAAAAGCAGCTGGGAGTCCTTTGCTTTTGTAGATGAGGAGGAAGATGAAGAAAGAGTGAAGGTGAGCCAGTGATGTGCTTTATCCTTTTGAGAGCTGTTTATACTTTTTCTTATTTTTTTAAAACTAAATAAAACTTAAGTTATACATGTACTCTGTAAAGACAAGTTTATCATTATAATATATAGATTTGTAAACCTCTACAATTTCTTGCTATATTCAATCATTTGGAAAGAATTATATTGTTTTGTGAGTAAGTTTTAGAAAACCTTGGATTGTTGCTGAATTAACAAGGGAAATGTCGGCCAAAGCTCCATGTTACTGACAAATAAGACTTCTTGAATTAAAATAACCAATGTAAACGATGGGATTTTTAAACTTGAAGCTTCAGATCCAGATTCCCGAGCTACATCTTGTCTGCAGGGCAGCCCTGTTCTAGAGGAGAGAAATGGCCCCCTTCCTCCTTCAAGGCCTCAGGAGACATCCTCCAACCACACAGCACCTGAAACTGGTGAGTAGAAAGGTCAATCAACTTTTAATCATTTATTCATCTCTGGAGAACATTTTGCAGGAGTAGAGGCCTAGTGGTTAGAGAGTAGGGTGTTTGTGTCCTGGAGAGTCTGCAAAGGTCACTGTTTTAAGGTCCAGACTTTCACTTTGGGTCCCTGACTCTTTCCCTCAGGGGTCGGGTTAAACACAGAGGACACATTTTCCCTCTTTGGGACAATTAAAGAATACTAACAAAATATGAAATATGATTTTATTGCTTGCTTAAGAAAATGTTATTTACACCATCATTTAGTCTAATTTCCTGAAAGAAAAAGCAGTTTTCAGCTTTGATGGAATTAGATGTAGTGAAGAATTTCGGTTAATTTAGTTAACGTACTTGATCTGGTGCAAAGCAATATTAGCTGCATTGATATTTAAAGGAAAAGTCTGGTCATATTCAGAATTCAAACTTCTGAAAGTACTTAAATTTTAAATTATTACATACTGTTTAATAGATGATAAGTGTTTTACTAAGAGTAATTTTCATTTGAAGATTTGAAACTTTACCAGAGACATCCATGTTTGTCAAAGAGCATTACTGCCACCTACTGGTTTGTGATGTCATGGTGCGGTATCAGCTGTTGATCAAGTCCCAATGCTGTATCTGGTGTTTGTCACAACGCGCTATTATCCAAGACATCTTGAAATCATTCTTCTTTGAAATATTGGCTACATATTACGTGTTTTTTCTCTGGCAAGAAGTTTGATGGCAAATCCTCCCTCTTCAAGTTTGCAATCTAACAACAAACCCATCATGAATCGGAAAGGTGAAATATCTAATTTGTTTTTTCACTTTTACCCGATGTATTCCAACATCCAGCTGCCATGCACGTGGCCATTGACACTTTAACAATCGCTCTTGCAAATTTCAATGGTGAAGTTCTCTCGAAATCTTAAAAAAAATTGTTTTTGATTGCAGGTGTGTAGCATAGTTCCTATTGATTTTGCTTGTAAAGCGGGGAGAATGGCGCTAGGCTTACCGCACTGTGGGGTCACTGCCGGAAATTGTCAGGAATGAGGTGTGACTATATTTGGGCATAAATGGGCATTCCCAGACTCAGTGATTGCAATGAAAATTATTGTTTTTTTTCTTTTACTGATTATCGATAAATTTGATAAATCACTGTGAATGTATTAGTTTTAGGTATAAATAATGATCCATTGATCATTCATTGCTAACTGGACTTTTCCTATAAGTGTAAAAAGTTTAAAAATTTCATTCAGCAAACATCAATTAACTTACCTCAGAAATTGTATTTGTTTTTATTGTTCATGTGAGTTTTGAGGAGTCCAACAAATTCCTTGGTATATTTGTTCAGCTGGTTGAGCTTTAAGCAAGAAAGCAAGTCAAAATTTCTCCTCTGGCTTTTGCTTTCATTTCATTTCATTCAGTTCTAGACACCAGAAATATGATATTTATGGAAAAGTGAAAAGAAGAAAGCCAGTGATGAAAGATTGCTATAAAATCTGGATTAAGGTTCCCTACTACAGCGAGAACTGAAATGGGAAAATGGGATTTGATGAGACCTTTGAGGGGTGAAACCTGTCATTTTGCATCACTGTGAACACTGCTGTGTGATTATCATTATGTGTTACAAATACACAGTTAACAATAAATTCACCTGAGCATTTGTAGCAATAACTATAAACTGCTGTTCATGTTGCAGAGATTCTCCATACAATCGTATGAAAATAGAGTGTTTCATAAAGAAGAATAGGCAGATTTTCAATCGATTTGAAAACTTCCCTTAAAAGATTTGTTGCAGTTATAATGGCTCTAAAAGGTAAGGAGTTTGAGCTGAAAAATAAAATTTAGAAACACGTTTATTTCATTTGTTAAAACAAAAAAAACTCTACATGATGTTCAGTTTTCCCCACATACAAAATCTCAGTAGAATATTTGTTGTCATAACGTAAATAATATTGAGGAGCATAAAAAAAAGCATATAGCTTGTGCACATCTTAATCATTTTGTCAAAATAAACAGCTTTATATCTGTATTTGTGCCACAAATCTTTCAGTAAATTTTAGCTTTTCAGCAAATGGCTTCAAGATGTTTGTTTCCCTGCACTTGACAGATATCCAACAATCAGACATTGTATCAGAGTATTCACAGTGAACAGGCAGATGGGTTTTGTGTTTTCCACCTAAGCTCTTCAGTAGCTTCTCAAAGTCGACTACAGGCAGCCTCCAAGGGAAGCAGTATCCAGGCAACCACAATAAAAAGGTTTCTTTGGTTCCAGCAGACTCTTATCATCACATTTGTAGTTAGCTTACTTTCTCTAGGTGCATTTGTATAATTCATCTACAGCAGCCTTTGGTTTTCCTTCAATCTTATTTCAGAAAAAGGTCCCCTGCAGTCGGTGAGGAGAACTCTCAGAAACCTCTTCAGCTCCCAGAAAAGACAGTCGGAGAAGGAAACGCAGGTGTGTCTGTGAAAGCAGTGGTTATTAAGTGTCATTCAGCATATGAGCTTGCTTTTTGTGTTACTTTCTGCCTGATCATTTATTGCTTTTTTTTCTAACAGCTATTCAAATGAAAAGGTTTTTTATAATATGAAACATAAAAAGGCAGACATTTCTTCCTCCTTAGCCACCAAAGTCATATGTATGTATTACTGGATGAACTTGTTAGCCTGTGAACTGTAATCTGTTTAGCTACAAGTGAAAGTGCTTCAGAAAAAACACTCCACAATCATGCCTTTTTCCTCCAATCTTCTCTCATATGAAAAGTTATTATATACGGCTTTGCAGCCAGTCTGACTCACAGGGGGAAACAAAGGCAGCCACCTGCAGGTGGGAAAATCACGCTGTGCACAAAGTGTGTGTTTGGAGGCTGGAGGGTTCAGGAACTGATTTCTGCTCTGCCAACTACTGAGTTTTTTAAATCTACTGCTTATCAATTACATATCCAGTCCTGGACCTCCAAAGGGAAAGTTTCTGCATCAAACCAAAACCAATTACTTCAAGCAGGCATGCAGAGGGAGGTTTTGCCAGCATACCACTCTAGCTGAAAATATTGATTCGGTTTAGTTCACTCTTCCAAATGACTATTGTAGTCATTCATAGAGATATTTATTGAAAGCAGAAACACCATCCTTTTTCTTTTTTGCTGAAAAAAAGTAAACTGTATTTTATAAGATTAAGTTATTTTTGTGGCTCGGAGTGAAAACTCACCAAGGCACCAAGTCACTGCCTGCAGGACACAAACCTCTCATAATTTCAAGATGCTATAAGTCACAGCTGGAGTTGGCCTACATTCCAAAAAGACATCCAATTTAGGCTGCTGATGAAGAGAGACTACAAGACATAAAATGAATAAATTAATAAAGAAACAAAAAGTAGACCTAAGTGCATTTGTAAGCGGGTTTTGAGTGCAGCCATTTTTTATTAGCTTACCATCTAAATGTCAGATTCAGAAAACTAATTCCCTTTATTGTTTCCCTGAAGGAGCCCTGCCCTCCCCCTCTGTCAGACCCGATGACATCAGAGGAGGTAGGTCAATGATGATTGATTATAAGAAATGTATCAATCTTGTTTATATTACATATAGATTTACATATATATAAAAATTTAATTCATAACCTTTTTAAATCTTACTTATTTTTAAAGTGACATATCACCATGTATTTAATTTTAAACCTTCTTAAAGCCCTAACGGTGATAGCTGATTCTGCTGATTGATGATGAGAGAATCCAAGTTTGCATCTTTGCTTTGCTTTCCACAAGAACATACCTGTGGCTCTAAGTGGAGATTTCTGTTGTTTTAACCTTTTTATTCCACCTTAAGAGATAAATCCAACAAAATTACATTCTGACAGAGAGCACAGTGTTTAGAAGTTTTTAAATATTAGAAATATCAGTATCCAAATGTGGCTGACTTCAGTCTGAAATCTGCTGCACTGGAGATTCAAAGCACGTAGCATTTTTCCGTGCTAATGCACCAAGGCAATACCATTCTCTCCAGGGCTTTTCTATCTGCCAACCCGCCTTTACTCTGCCTGACGCCTTCCCAAAACACCACCCTTTAAAAGAGCACCTCCCCTGTCACAGAAGGGCGAGTCTCACCGGTAAATCCACAAAGAGGCTAAAAGCTGCCAGACCCCCTAAACCTCAGGGGGTAGGAGCTGGACATCCAAGGACAATACACATGGTTTGGATTTTCAAGCCTAAAACTTCCTCCTCATGGGAAAATCACAACAGTTTGCAACAGAGCCAAGGCTGCAGTATACAGACACTAATAATCTGACCCATTGCTCAGTTTGTGGGAAATATATAACAGTTGTTTTTATTGCCTGATAGATTATTCATATGCTTTATAACACCTCATAAAAAAGTCTGGACTTTTTTTCTCTGGGTGAAGTCTTGCTTCTGAATAAAGTAGGACTGATGATCCATCTATGTGACCTTGCTGTTTGTTTGCTGCTGCAGATTAAAGCATGGGAGGAGGCAGAGATGGACAAGCCGATGGAAATCGACGAGATACGAATCGACCCTTCGCCGTTCCAACTAGTGGAGCGAACATCGTTGCACAAGGTTGGAGGAGAAAGTCTTAAATCCCTGAATCCTCATTAAACAGCTGCTCTGCTCTAATTTGGTTTGCTTGAAAGCAGGATTGAACTGCTGGTCACTTTATGCTTTCAGAAATGTTGTGTCTAACAGTTAACGTTTAATCACGTCTAAATGAGGTTTCATTGATTTTCTTATTGCAGTGTGACCACCTGATCTACCTCAGTCTGGTGGGGGGGTTTGGGGGGGAGACTCATGCATTAATCAGTCACTTACAAACAGAGACCAGGCAGAGCTGCAGGCACACTGGAGGTGGAAACCATAAAAAAGAATAACTCTCATTTTCATAATTATACTGACTGATAAATTAAACAGAAATCTAATTTGCATTATAGTTTGTACAGTATGTAAAAGAATGAGCTAAATGGGACTGCAGTTCTTTGTACTGTGGCACTTAATAGAAGTTCGAACCCTCATTTTGCAGTTAAAATGTCTTCCAATATGAGAATGTTTTTGTTGTTATTTTGCTTAATAATAGGCAAAAATCTTGGATTAATATAGGTTGTAGAAATAAATGGAATACACTCTGTATTAACTCTACACTGCACTAAATTGTGCTTAGGGAAGGGCCTTATTGTTGTGTAGTGTGTAATTGTTTTCCTGTCCAGACTCTAATCTGTCTCTAAATATTTAGTCTTTATTAAACCAAACTAATCATCCTAAGAAGAAGAAAGAAAAGGTAAAACAGTTATTATTTCATCCATGTCACACTCAAAATTCTGTAGTTGCAAATTCTTTGATAGTTCAAAGACTTTTTAATTTGTGAGTGTTTGGACAGCTTTTCATCTCTGTTTTAGTTTGTTTTTTCTTTTTTTTGTCGCTCATTCTGACAAAAACTGCCAGGTACTTTGCATGTAAACCTTGATATGCAGAGATTTATAAGTTCCCTGGTTCCAAGTAATTATGACTGAAATACAAATTAATAAGACCTTAAATCCCTACATTAAAAGAAGGTTAAATCTTAAATTTAACCTTAAATCTCTTCAATTTAGACCTTAAATCTCAAATGAGATTTAAGATACGATGGATGGATGGATGGATGGATGGATGGATGGATGGATGGATGGATGGATGGATGGAAGGAAGGAAGGAAGGAAGGAAGGAAGGAAGGAAGGAAGGAAGGAAGGAAGGAAGGAAGGAAGCAAGCAAGCAAGCAAGCAAGCAAGCAAGCAAGCTAAACCCTGGATTTGCACCTTCTCCATGAACCAGAGATGCTTCTTTGCCATGTATTGTTTTACATATACAAGGCATTTGTTCTGGTGATGTTGCTATGGGTAGAAATATTGAATTTAGATCCAGCCACAGTTTTCTGTTTGTAGTGTTCAGTCAGCACTACTGTTAGTGTTAATCTAGTCTGAAAATGTCTTCTGTTAAAAACAGGGCGACAGTGGCGTTGGATGTAGGAGTTTGCCCTGAAATCGAAGGATTGACGGTTCAAGCCCCAACTCTGACTTACAGTGTCATTGTGTCCTTGGGCAAGACACTTCACCTGCATTGTCTACTGATGGTGGTCAGAGGGCACGGTGGCGCCAGTGTACGGCAGCCCCGCTTCTGTCAGTGAGCCCCAGGGCAGCTGTGGCTACAATGTAGCTTGCCACCATCAGTGCAGTGTGTGAGTGTGTGCATGAATGGGTGAACAAATGTAGTGTAAAGCGCTTTGGTCAAGTCTCCTGACTTGAATAAAGGCGCTATATAAGTACATGCCATTTACCATTTAAAAACAATTCATGCTGCATTTGATTTTAATCAAGCCATTGTTTTTTTGTTTTTTTACTTTTATACTAAAACATTTAATAGCTCATATTTTATTTTGCAGGTTTGCTTCCGTTTGCCTTTAAATTTCACAGTGAATGAATAAATAAACTTGCCAGAAACCCATTTTGTTGCTAAGTTTTCTAACATTAATCTTTGGTGATGTTGAGTATTTTACTCCCTCACTAAGTCACCTTCATGTATTCTGCGGTTGTTCGCACCAGAATGGACTCCTATTGTTAGGAAACAAATTGATCCAGGATTTGCAGACGTTTGCAGGATGCTGAAGTGAATAAATACCCTCGTACCCTTATTATTCTTTTTTTGTTATTTCATTTCCATGGTAATTCACACAATACAGTGCTCATTCATGTGCAAAAGGTCCTTGTGATTGAGACGTACTGATGCATACAAAGAGCTCTCCACAGTGGGACCTCAGCCGCTGTGTGAAAAATATAGTTTGTGCATTCAAAATATGCTCAAGGACTTTCTCTTTGTGTGCAGACCGAAGCCACTTTGTTCTCTGTGTGTCTAGACAGAGCAGACAGAGAAGCTCCGGGTTGTTAATCGTCTAAAGTTCAGACAGATAAAAAGGAAACCTTTCCTATTAGAAGAGGTGTTCTCTGTCAGTTGGCTGAAACCTTTTCACCTTTTCTCTGCAGACCCACACATTATTCTCCCTGCTTGGACTAAGTCATGCTTATGTGACCAGCATTGGGAAACTTGTGGGGGTGGTGGCTTTAAAAGAGGTGAGAAATTCACTTGTTTTTTTGTTGTTTGTTTTTTTCCCTGCTGAACACAAATGCTCACTGCTCCTGTTTCTCCTCTTCATAAAAGAAAAAGAGTCAATATTTCTTTTCATAACTCCCACTCTCCTCTGTGGTTTTAGTAAAGCTTTGATATACCCATACCAATTTCACCTATTTCTAATATCTTTTCAGAACTATGATCAACTATCAAAATATACTATATTTTCTAGCCTTACTGCCATGGTAAATTAACTGTTAATTTTAGATGCAGATGTTTGTCCTGAATGTAGGGCTGATTAAGGACAGAATATATATATATATATATATATATATATATATATATATATATATATATATATATATATATATATATTTTTTTTTTTTTTTCTAATAGTGTCCTGTCTGGCAATGTGGCAATAAGAATACTTGTCTTGATGCCAAAAAGAGCCCAAAAGAATTTAGTGTAGCAGTTTGGCGATTACCATATTGCTCCACTTGTTTCATGCATATAAATTTATATTTTTTATGGTATTAATTAAATAATCATGCACAATATTTGCTTTTAGTTGCACTTTAAAGAGTGATATTCACAATACATGCTTATACTTAAAATAAGGTTATTCACACCAAGCATCCATAGTGATTGTATCTACATAGTTTCTTTTGAGCCTAAATAGACTTCCTGCACTGGGTGATATGAGCAGACATGAACAGATGTGTGTGTCATCTCCCGACAGTAACAATTAGAAAGTCAGTCCATATTGTTTTAGCTATTCAGGCTTCATTCACACTACAGGCCTTAATGCTGAATTACGATTTTTTTTTTGTGATATTTTTTTGCGTTGCCGTTCGCATTTTCAAATACATGCAACTTGTATGTGATCTGTGTGAACTGCATTCATACAGCTTAAGTGTCCCATATACGCAGTAGAGGACGCAATGACATCAGAAGCAAACATGCTCTGTGTTTGCAGAGGTAAACATGGATTGTTTTGCTGGAGCACGTCTAGTGATCTCTCCCAACCTTAAAAACTCAATCTTAATGCTTAAAAAAAAAGATTGCTCTCTGCATCATCGTCCATCATTTGTTGTTTTCCTTCCCGCTTCTGCATAGCAAGATGCAGAATAGGGACCTTTGTTGAGTATTAAAGTTCAGGTCGA
This sequence comes from Cyprinodon variegatus, assembly GCF_000732505.1. Taxonomy (NCBI): domain Eukaryota; kingdom Metazoa; phylum Chordata; class Actinopteri; order Cyprinodontiformes; family Cyprinodontidae; genus Cyprinodon; species Cyprinodon variegatus. Next base: position 1,080,742 of record NW_015150688.1, read on the forward strand.
ATTAATGTGACCTGGCCATTCACAGACAGGTCACAGTTGAAAAGATCAGATTCACACCGGATTCAGAACTTCATAGCCAAGCGGCCTGGGTCGCAATGGAAAAATGGGATCTGTGATGTTTAGATTACCATGAAAAGCTCGGATAGATGTTGCAAAAAAATCAGATTTGCGTCACTTCAGGCTGATGTGTGAACGTAGCCTTAGTCTCTGCCCTTAGCATAAAGAAACAGCTTAGTGTTAACCCCCAGAGCTTCCTAACAGAACATCAATATCCTGTTCGATCTAAACACTAACTGGGACACAGAACCAAGGTATGAAACTTTTAAATGCCAATAATATGCTACTTCCTGATAGGTGCATTGTTTATAAGCCTTGAAATAAATCTGATCTGAAGTACTCTGGATTGTAGCACCTGTGACAAAAAAACAGCCCACATATATCACATTTTTTTTATTTTAGCTTCTTCACACTGAATCTTTGACTTCTCTTCTTTTTTAACACCTCCTCAGGGACGTGCTAACTTGCATAGCCTCATTATTTCCTTTTTTATCCACTGTGCATTGTTATAATATCATAGCTCCTGTTGTGTGGTGTTGTTTTGTTAAATATACAAGAGGGGCTTTATTCAGAAATATTTGAGTAAATTAAACATAAAAAAAAAATCATACTTAAAGCATGTATGAAAAATGTGTATTCAACCAAAGTGATCTACTGGCTTATACATTTGTCATGTAAAAGTTGCTTAATTTTGATTTATTATGTATAAGTTCCTGTTTAATGTTTGTTGTTTTGTTCTGTAATATTCTACAGTGTAAAAAGAAAAAGTAAGAAAAAAAAGAGAAAATAAAAAAATTAATGCTGTGAGTTTGGGCAAAGAAAAGGTGAGTTAAATATTTAAAGAGTTTTGTTGGTTCTAAAGTTTATCCTCTGTTTAAGGCACATCTGAATGCTTTCTTTAATTAATTTGCCTTTGGTCTCACAGCCTCTCACAATATTCTATATGTTTGATTTTTGTGAAGGTTTAGAAAACACTGCTTAGTGCCGCTTCATTTGTACTGAAATATCCTCTTTCCTTCTAAGCATTGTCTCATGAATCCTATTTATCACGTATTTACCTTCTGTCCAAATGCAAACTTTTTCAAATTGGAAAAAGTACCAATTCAACATTCATCAGAGCCGGTGATGCTTCAAACATTGAAAAATGGCATCTAGTATGTCTAGTGCTTATAAAATTTGTATAAATGTAGCAAGAAATGCTGCTTTTCTCTTTTAATGAAATGCGCCCTGATGCTCACGTCAAGCATTAAAAAGAAAAATAGGAGCATGCATATTTCTTGGGATCAATGACATCAGACCAATGAAACCTAAGACCAATAGTGTCCCTAAAAAAGTTAAAATCAAACCTATGCCCTCGTCTGTCAATTCTTTCTTTTCACCTACAGCTCCAGAAGGCCATCGAAGGTTCCACGCGCTCCGGCGTCCGACTCCGGCCTCCTTTGGCGAGCTTTCGTGACATCAGCAAACACAAATCTGTCCCTAAACCTCCACCCTCCTCCTCCAGCGCTCCTTCATCTCCCTCTGCAACTTCTCCTCCCTCACCTGAAATGATCCCAGAGCCTCCCCACCCGCCCACCCCTGAGCATCAGCATCAAAATCATCATGATCCCAATGAGCATGAAACAGAGGTATGGATAGAGGGGCTGCCGAAGGAAGCAGAGGAGTGCATCAGTAGCAGCAGCAGCAGTTCAACAAGTAGAAGTTGCAGCTACAGCAGCAACCTCACCCTCCCTCCTACCTCAACCCCTCCTCCTCCCCCATCTCCTTCCACCTCTATCCCTCTCTCCACACTGAGGCCGGCACAAAGACCCCCTCAGGTGGAAGAAGACAGTGATGACGAGCCAATGATTTAGATTACAAACAAAGAATATTTTTATACTGGACATTTTTATTTAAACAGTTTTTTTTTTTTTCATTTCTTAAATAACTTTTTTGCTTTTTTTGTCACTTTCTGTACCTCCTTTTATCTCACAGCTTCGGACTGTTTGTGATTGTTTAGAATTCAACTCACTTCAGATTTTATGAATGAACCTGTCCGTGATGCACCCTCAAAGTCTCATTAAAACTGTGGTGTACCTCAGGGATCAGACCTACCCCACTTTTAATCTAGCAGCACCTACATCATTTGGTATTTGTTGAATATTAAAAATAAAATCATATTGTTTTGGAGCCAAAACAGCAGCATTTAACATGAGAAAGTTTTTACCATACCCTGTATATGAAATATTGCTGCTTATCATTAAGATTAAAAAAAAAAAATTATTGAGAAAGAGTAAATATGTTATGCTTTCAGGTTCTAAGTGGTTAAATTATTCATTTCTGCTTCGTTTAAATCCTTTTCCAGGGAGAAATAGGCTGGATAATTAATTTTAGAACATTTATTGAAAAGAAGCACAATTTTCTGCTGACAAAAATAAACAACACTTCAGAGAAACTTCCAGTGAAGCCATCTTGTCACCTTATTGTGATGTCCAGCTTTTTCAAATTGAATCAGAAGAGCAGCAGCTCATTTTTCAGTCGTTGGTCAGAAAAGCAGTAATAGAGTTGCTCAGTCCTCCATGCAAGATTGACCAAAGCCCCACAACAACCTCTGCACCCTGCTGACCTTGTGGAAGCAGCATTAAAGCTCTTTTCTTCAAGGCTAAGTTAACAAATGAAGCAGATAATGGAGGCAGACAACAACACTCTGCTCAGATCCTTATTTAACAAAGACTGACTCAAGGCTCCTTTAAATGATTTACATGAGAATATTTATAGGCATCATATGATGAAAAATAAACACAGATTTACAACAACCTCAGGAAAGTCATGGTTTGTGCTGTTGACAGGATATGTCACCTACAGAAAATCATAATACAGCAGAATGCTGATGAATGGAAATTCTTTAAATGAGTACATAAATGTATTTATTTAAATAAAGTTAAGTCGGGATGATTTATCTGTGGGACTGGAATTGAAGGGGAATCACAGAAATGCATCTTGTAATAAAGGATGGTGGATTTTCGTCCATGTCTCTGATCTTTGATCAGTTTTCTGTTGTAAGAGCAGTTTTTCTGGAAATTATGAATGCATTTTGCCACAAATTTAGCCAAAAAACAAGATTAAACTAAAAGGCAATCAGACCTCAGTTTTGTTGAAGATTATTCAACAGCTATCCAGGAGTCTTTGTCAGTTATGTTGACTTGCAACAGAGCAATCTTCAGTTGGATTGTTTATATATTTATGCAGAATTGAGGTCCATCTTCTTGCACACATTGTGAGTCAGAAGCATGACCAAAAGCCACCCCTTGTTCTGGTTTGTTGGAGTCTTTTGTTGAGCATTGGCTATCTGAGTGGTCTTTTGAATCATGTTGGAGAGTGTTTAGGTAATCTCTCTAGAATGAGTTCCATGACTGAATTATATAATGCCCCGTCGGTCTTGGCAGATGGCCACTCACACTGAGCCTGGTTCTGCTGCAGGTTTCTTCCTGTTAAAAGGGAGTTTTACTCTCCACTGTTGCTACATGCATGCTCGACATGAGGGATTGCTCAAGTGTCATTGAGCCGATGCAATCAGCTGGTATCCATGAGATAGAAAACTCTGAACCAATCTAATTGTACAGTCTTTTTGAATAATCTGTAAAGTGCCTTAAGATGTCCTGTGCTGTGAATTGGCACTGTATAAATAAACTGAATTGAAAATGCTTTGAAGCTGAAACCATTATCCTCCCCCTCACTACAGTGATGTTTTTTCCCTTTTCATTAAGATTTCTTCCTTCATCCTAACCCTTTAAACCATCTGTCATCTCTGTCCAAAATCTAAATATGTCGATCTTCAAAGGTGTGTGCTTATTTTTGAAATCCGGTTGCCAAAAGTCCAGTTGCCTTCGTAGGTTAGCAGCCTTATGTTATAAAGACAATTTATTGACTGATGATTTTATAAAAGGTATGTGATGGAGCAAAAACAAATAAGAATTTTACCAGTCAAACTATGCTTATTTATTAAAATAGTTAATGTTAAAACACCCTCATTCATCGCTATTAGCCCTTAACCCTTTTTTTGTATTTTAATCTGCATTTTTCTTTTTTTCTTAATCCAATGCTAGTCCTTAAGTGTTTCAGTGAAAGTCTTTAAACCTTTGTTTCACAAAACAATTTTTATCTTTGTTATATTTTTTGTATCTGCTTCTCGAAGAGGAGTTCAGTCTCTAAGTCTTTTAGCAGCTGTTTGTCTTTGTTAAATCTATTTATCATTCATTCACTTATTCATTTTTTAGCGATTCAGCAGATTTCAATGTTATCCAGACATTCATATAACTGCAGATATATTAGATAAATAAAGCTTTAGGTGAATGTAGATTGGGATTTGTTTTTTTTGTTTTTTGTTCAAGTAGAATGTGTGCCTTCATTATAGAAGACTAACAGAGGAACTTTTGCACAAGCAGAGGTGGAAAATCCAGGCTCAGAACCTAAAAGGTCAGAAAGTAAAAGGCCAGATTATTTGCAACAATTTGCTTTCCAGCTCTACAGCACAGTGGGAGGCTCATACCTCCTATTCCTAGGTACTTTCCCTTCACCTTTAGCAAGGCCAACAGTAGGAAAACTATCCAGGGTTGGAGAGGAACTCTAAAGTGCTACGCTGAATTGGGACTGCCTTACAGAGGTCATTACATAACAGGCGAATGACTTGTTCTGGTGAAATTGGCACAACAGCATTACGGGAAAAAAAGATGCCTAGCACTATTTAGACAGTAGTATCATGGAGAAAATTGATGCTCTGTGTTAATTCCCATTGCCATCTGCATTATTAGTAATCAATAATTTAAATAACAACTCAATATAATAAAAAAAAAATCTAAAATACCAGTAATAGTAAGGTACATTTTATTATCATGGTCACATTTGCAAAAATCTTTCTTAATAAGGTTTAGCATATCTTGTCAGAGTGACCCTGATACAAAAGTTATGAAGAGAAAAATAAAAAAATATATCTAATATGTAGTATAACTAGGAAGTGCTTCTGAATATTTTTTTAGACTACATAACTTTCCCAAAGCACCTTAGCTGGATATATCCCCTTTCCAGGAGCAGTTTCACACGGTGGACCATTAACGCCATGTTTAAATAATCTCAGACTTCTGCCTAAAAAACTTTTAAACAGGAACATTTAAACGGTTCAAGAAATAACGGTTTAACAGAAGGATTTCTTGTTTATTTCTACAAGGAAATAATGCAGCTTCTTTATAGGCATCATTTAATACCAAATGAACCCGTTATGAACCTGAGAACAGCTGCTGTCCCACCTGTTGGTGATGAAGAGTTGTTAAAAATGAGACAGGTTTTCAATGCAATTCAGTTTATTTATATAGCGCCAAGCTACCCCTTACTAACAGAAATAAAACCATGTGAAAGCAGCGAGTGCAACAGAAGGCGTTATGTTTTAAAGTATCACTGAAGGAATAACTTAATTCTGACGGAGATGGCTTGAGCAGCACCAGCGGTAGCTCAGCTGTCAAAATAGGAAGTGAACAAGATTCATCTTGCCAACAGCAGCAGTAACTATACAACATTTCTCTCAATATTAAAGTACATATTATCATAATGTATATGTAAAAAAAAAAAAAGTTTTGGTTTTCTTTAGGGGCCACATATTGGTGCCTAAAATTTCCCAAAGATTGTTTTCTATCTAAAACTAATTTGGCATGTAAACATGCGGTTCCTTATTTAAACTCTAACCGATTTTGGAGAAAAAGGTGAAATGACAACACAGACGTGGAGGTGAAACATTGAAGTCAGATTGAGTCTCTTGGGATGCTCAATTCTAATTTATATAAAACATTAATCATCGATCATGTCATCACAAGCATTCAATATTGCGGAGTACTATGTAATCATATTGATTATAAATATTTATATGACAGGACCTGTCAAATACATAAAAATTGGTTATGAGCAGCACAAATCAAAGTAATTTAAAGTCATAAGGAAGACATCTTTAAATGTCAGATCATTCTGGCTTATACATGTATATAAATGTACTCTTTAACAGACAATATTGTCCCAAAACTTAGAAAATTTCTATTTTTGGGGGTTTTTTGTCTGTGATTTTTTATGCAGGCCAGTTAGTTATACGTCACACCTCGATTCATATGTCGCAGCTAATATACACAACGGTTTAAATAATAAATAAGAATCCTTATTTACTTTGTCATTGAGTTAGACTTAGAGAGATTTTATTTTGTCATCTTGCACAAACAAGTATATACAAAAAGAAATTTCGTTTTAGCACAGCTCTCTAGACATTTTTTAAAGTGCAGTGCAAAAAAACAATTCCTCTTGGTGTTGCTTCCGTCGTGGAAAAGATCTTGGATCTTCTGGCTGTGGTTCTGCTTCACTGATCTGATGGCTAGGTTTAAGTTGCACTGTTCTCAGTGCCTCTTTATCACCAGACTTGAAAGCTGAGTTCCATGCTTGTAGCGATTTCCGAACCTCTCCATTCATCCAGGGTTGTTGGTTGGCCTGGGTGGTGATTTTTTTTTTTTTATGCTGACGTCCTCAATGCATTTGTTCATGTAGGCTGACTCAGTCATGGCATCCTCATCAATATTTAACAAGTTATCATATGTTGTCATAAGTTGTCATATGTTGCTGCAGCCTTGAAGATGTTCCAGTCAGAGCATCAAAACAGTCTTGGAGTTTCTCCATGGCGCCCTCAGACCACACTCGGACCTCTTTAACTGTCGGTTTAGCCCTGATCAGCTGGGGCTATATGCAGGGATAAGCATGACCGAGAGATGATCTGATGATCATCATGCATCTTTGATGATAGTGTAAACCAGGTCTAAAATGTTTTCACCCCGTGTTGCAAAGTCTACAAGCTGGTAAAAATGAGGGAGATCAGTCTTCAAATTGGCCTGGTTAAAATCCCCAGCAATTATGAAAACACCCTCTGTGTGCGCAGATCGGAGCTCAGAGATAGCCAGGTATAGAGTCTTCATGGCCTCTTTTGTATTAGCCCTGGGGACACGTAAACAGCAGTGATGCTAACCACACTGAACTCTCTGCCCAGATAGAACGGGCTGCAGTTAACAGTCAGAAATCCGATGTCTGGAGAGCAGAAGCTGAAGACCGATCTAGCATTCTTCCACCAGCTGTTGTTGGTGTAAACACAGAGCCCACCACCCCGAAACAAAGAACCGCTTAGTTCTTTGTTTCTATCGGTGCACTACAGTGTTAGCCCCTCCACAACATTTATGTGTATGAGGGAGGAGACTCATCCACGACCTACGACACAAACCTCTCCTCCTCTTGCATGTTTCCATTGTCCATAGCGTTCCTTGACAGTGTCATTGCTAAGTGCTACTTGGTACTAATGTCATTTCCCATTTAGAACCTACTAGGAATAAGTTGCTAACTGGTTAGTAAGATCCTTCCGACAAACCCTCCACAACCAAACTTGCTTGCAAACCTTTCGCCACAACAATCCCACCCTCTTGATAAATGACCAACGGTTGGAACAGCTGTTCCCTAGGACAGTGGTGAGAAGTTCAGTACCCATTTTATACCTGTTTTGTGAGTCAACTGTCATGGTTGCCAGGCAACAGAGCGAACAGCGGTAAAAGCTGGAAAAGGCTGGATCTGTTTGAATCCACAGCCAAAACTCTTTTTATTTTTCACGGACCTCGAAGGACCCAGTCCTTGTAGACCAGGTTCTGGAGGAGGCAGCCTCTGGAATTTAACACACCGGATGTCCCCTGCGCATAAAAGACAGCGTCCCGCTTTCTTTTTTTCCGTAGGGTGTTATAATAAAACCGGTGACCATTATATTTCTCTTTTTGCTGCTTACCAAAAGAGAATGAATGCTGTCAGAGATGGCTCTCAGCGATCAGAGGGTTGAATAGGTGCCGACTGCAAGTTGCCGTCTGTGCAGTGTACATTTCCTATCAGGTCCGTTTCCATACAAGTCGGGAGAGCTAGCTTCGGCTGTTACTAACTGGATTTAATGTGTAAAGTTATTAGATTAAAACAATTAGATACCTTGTGAATGAAGGTCATTTTATATTAAGATATGAAGATTTTGCTATAGATGTTATAGTTGTGTTTAGCAGTTTATGTAAAATAATCGAAAAGATCAGCAGAATGCAACTTACTTTCCCATTACATACAGATATATTCTTGTTTTTCGATTACTATATTTTTGGACAACAAACAAAGGAACTGGCCTAAAATTAGGAACTAGTGGAGTTGTGCATAATGCACATTTTGTAACTGTTGTTTTTGGTTATCTTTCAGAAGGTTGTCAACCTGGTTTTGACTCTCATTTGAAGCCTAAATTGGAGAACGCATCATATTGTTCATACTAAAACTGCTGAAATACTTACCTGGATGTTTTTTTTTTATCCAATATGAAAAAAAAGTTTAGAATAACCAGCACTGATATGAATTTGTTTCCCAGAATATATATTTAACACACAAAGCAGATACATTCATACACACATACATACAGTCTGACATTCATACATATACATATAATTTTCTTGTTTTTTTATTTTATTTTATTGTAAAAAACAAACAAAAACAAAACAAATTTGTTATATTATTACTTTTATACTGCGTTATACTGTGGGCTATGTCACTGTTAAAAAGCATGCGTTGTTTTGGTTGTGGTCAGATGGTGCGTTTGCAAATAACTTCAAGTGCATGTCTCAGGTTGCTTTGAGGTTTGAGTTTGCACCTTAAGACATTTCCGCTTGCATTAAGCAGGAACGTATTTCAACCAAAATGCATCGGTTAGCAAACCAAACAGCTCCCCAGCAAATTCGGACTCCTGTTGCTCCAAGAAACATGAACAAAACACAATTTTTTTATCCATAATCATTGTATTGCTTAGGGTTTTGTTTTTTTCATTTGCCCTTTCCATCATTTCATAGTTTTTTTCCCCCTTTGTTTTGGGAAATTTTGCATTAATCCTTTCTTCCCGTATTTGGTTTCCAGTCCTGGCTTGTTAGTTCAGTTGGTCCAAACAGAATTAGTCTGCTGTTTCATCCGCAGTCTAAGATTTCACGTCCCTCCTCTCCTTTAATGTTTCTCGTTCTTGGTCGTGTTAGTCCACGCTTTTGATGTTAAATTGGGAGACTGAGGGTTGATGGCATCTAGTTTGTATACATTACATCCAATATTTCCAGCTGAAGTAGCAATTACTTGGGTGTATAAAGGTAAATATTTAAGAGAAGGAAGGTATGGGGTAGTAGCTTGCTTAGTTAAGTTTTAGTCTTTTTGAGACCAAGTGACTCAGTTTGTTGCAACAACAAGAATGGAGCCCTCCTCCGCTTCCTCATCTCTTTCTTCAAGGGATTGGACGACGCAAGGGGTGACATCGAAAGGTATTCTCTCTGAAAGAGGTTCTGTGGTCTGCGCTGGTATGCCTGGGCTTGAACCTCTTGTGGGCGGGGCCTCCTCCCTCATTGGTGATGGTGTTAGAGAGCATGGCTCTGGCTCTAAGGTTAGTGTTACTTCCTCTACCTGTAAACATAATCAACATGATTTATAGTAGTTTAATTCTGGTGATGAATTTCATGTAACAAAGGCTTTAATCTTCATTTAAGGGATGGAATTCACACAATTACACTCTGTCTTTTGGACCGAATTGGATCACATCTACAGTAGGTACATCTACCTGCTCTGTTCACAATGAATCAAACTTTTAAACAAAGGTTTTAAGGAAAGAAGTGCTTTGAACACACCCTTGTCAGTTCTTCTTCCTCGTCATATCGCTCAAGAATGCCTTCAGTTTCAGGTTCTGGCTCCTCTCCAACCGTCTCTACCACACCTCCAACCATGTCAAGCATCTGTGCACTCAGCTGCCCAACAATCTCCACCTAAAACCAAAGGAAGTTAGTTGTTTTATTTTAGTTGTTTTCCTCTTCTTTTTTTTTTTAGATGTAAACAATCTAATTTTGTCTCATCTAACATGTATACTTTAATATAAAACCCTGCAATCCCAGAGAAAGTCAAATAATATGCAATGTAGATTGACAAGCAGTTTCCTGTCGTAACCTAGCTTGGATTTTCTGTGCAGGACATCAGGGATACGCAAGACTCTGGAAGATGCAACAGACGCAGATGCTGGATCCAAATGCCTGGAGTTGTAATCTTGCAGACTTTCAGACATGCCGCAAAGGAGGCCAGGCTGATTTACACCGGACTGTTCTCCAAAACTCATCAAATCCATCTCAAGCAGCCATGCAGACCTCTGAGAGTTCGCCATGCAGACCTTCAGCCTGTCTCCTACCTGGAAGATATCCCTTGCAGTTCATCACTCACTGCACTACAGCTGTGTGCTAAATAGGCCTGCTGATATGAGAAAGCCAAACCAATAAGACAAAGGAATTAGTATATGCATACTACCTTTACCTTAATTTGAGGTAAAACAAAGACATAAACCTTCGTAACACAAAACAGTTTGGCAGTAATGTCCATGATGTGTCAAAATATGGTAGTGACCGAAAACACTCTGTATGCTTATGACTGGATATGCTGTCAAACACCCTTTGTCCTTGTTCTCCGCCACATCTCTTCTGTCAAGCCCCATTAAACCATCAGTTTGCAAATGTAACACCTGAATTCTGAGCCATAGACAAGTGCATACCTGATGGGCCTCTACCTGCGCCGCCCCCCACAGGTCTGCTATCCGGGGGTGAGTAGGAGGACCCAGACTATGGATGGTGCTGTTGGGAGTGACTTGGAGGGAAGGGGAGGCACTGTGTAGCCTGTGCTCTGACGACTGAAAAAGGAAAAACCAAAAGAAATCAGAGGAAGAGGATATGTGAGTATTAGACCATTTGCACAGTGAGACCAATGATGTAGTCATCGTCGTCATCAATTTAATTCTGAATCATAAAGGCATATCACAATGCGCTGTAAAACAGCCAAAAGTACAAGACAATTAGATGTCGTCACAAAAGCTTTGATGTAAAAAAAAGTTTTATGTGTAACTTCATCTGTATACTATTGTGTAGCATATTTCACTTTGTCCATAGAGTACAGCGTACAGACTAATTTCCAATGGGGTCACGTATCAGTAAACCTTCTCAGAGAACTGGTCCCTGACCTTTAAAAGTTGTTATTTCAAAACCCCCAATTATTTCTTGAGGTCTAAGAGTGCAAACAGCAAAGCAGCCAGCGGTGCTGACGATCTCTCGGGGTTTCAGAGCTCATGACTCACTTTCTTTGGCAGAACATTTTTCTTCTAACTAAGAAGTAAAATTAGGCAGCTGATTTCCAGCAAAAAAAGCTGAAACTAATTTTAAAGATGGAGTCCAAGCAATAACACAATGTGAAGCAGAAATGTTAGCAGCTGTCCTGCTGATTTCGTACATGTGATGCCACCACGTTCAGAACTTTTTCTGCAGTCACATGCAGTTCAACCAAAAATTCAATTCCAAGTGGTCAAATTAATTAGCAATCAGGATAAACCTGTTGTACAGTTCCTTTAACCTGGTTAATGACTCAATGGCAGCCATTTTTAAGATTTGACAGAAGTATTTACACCATGTACTCCAACCAGTGAAGTTTAGTCATCCCCTTAATAAATAGAAAACACTTTTGTTATCTATTCATTAAGGGGATCCTTGTCGGATCAAAATGATCATTTTTAATGTGAAATATTTAAGACCAGCAAAAAAGCTAAATCAAATAAGGCAAATGTTTATCTTGGATTTTAGAAGGGATTTTCTTCCAAAAAGAAACTTTATCATCAAGCAGTGTTTTAATATGCTCACCCACGTAACTCTACTACTCTTACTATTCATTAATGTCCTATTGTTTGGTGGAAAATAAAAGCGATTAGATCAAAGCCTAATTTTTTGTTTGGCCGGTTTAGATTTCCCCAGAACTCTAGCAAAAGGGCAGAGAAAACCAACTTCAAACCACCCTTTGATTTTTGAAGACCTCAAACATATTAAAGTGTTTGCTTCGTACCTGTTGTTGGTATTGCAGAAACTGTTGCTGCTGGTAATGATGAATCTGTTGTAGCTGCTGGAGTTGACTATGTTGCTGCAGTGTAAGCTGAGTCTGGTTCTGCTGAAGGTAACTGCCCACTGTGCCTTCATACCCATCTCCAGGGGTTCCCCCTGCTCCACTGCCACCACCTGCAGCATCCACATAAATGCCTGATTACCACCGCTCGCAAAACCATGCATACGCTAAGAGACTCATTTAGTAACAAAGGTTTTAAGAAGTTAATTACCGGCAGCCATAATGTAGGAGCCTGCTGCAGGGGAGACCAGGCCTGAAGGCTGACTGGTGATTGGGTCCCAGGCATCAGAGGAAGACAGGCAGTACAGTCCCTGTGAGACGTAGGTGTGAGGCCAGACCTCTGCAGAGGAGTGATGGAGCACCTGGTCTGTTCACAGATGAACAGAAACACAGAGATGTGAATTACTGAAAATAACAAAACATGTTTAAAAGGGGAAAGGAACCATAAAGTTAATAGAGAGATAATGTTTTTATAAAAGTTTCAAGAGATTTTCACTAATTGACTTTAATAGGACTTTGGTTGACCTAACTATTTGCTTTGCACGATGATATAAACAAACAAAGTGGAAATGCATCTCCTCTGAGCTATGATGTTATGATCATTGCCGTGTTTGTGTGCCGTAAATGTGTGTGGCTGTTTATGCTAAATGAAGCCTCGCAGAGCCCCATATGGTGGTGCTAATGAAAGAAAAACAGCAGTGCTAAGTCCTTGTGCTAACCTACAGGGCCCCTGAAGGCTAAGGCAGAGAATTACATTGCTAAACACCAGTGAGAAATCAAATTCATTCATTTCACAGTAAAGGTGACAGCCTGGTTAGAGGTGCACATTTACTATGGAACCTTATGGAGGAGCTAAAAAGCCCTAAAAATGTCCTACAATTCCAAGTTTTAACTTTCTTTAACACAGTTTTGCAATGCTTATGTTATGTTTATGCTTTACTGATGATAAAAAAGACTTTTTAGCCTTTTCTAAGCTTTCCTTTGTCTATTTGTGCTTTATTTCAGATGAAGCAGTTAACACACACTAATATTTCAAAACTTTTCTTTTTTTTCTTTTTTGTTGGACTACTGAATTCTATGTCCTTCCCGTTGTCCTTTAGATTTTTTTTTAAGTCCGCTCCCCCACATAGTGCATGTTGAACTGCATCTGATGTTTCAGAAATGACAGGCTGTCATCCGGATTTGTCATTCGGATGTTTCTGAATGCCCTGTAGGAGTGAGAAGCAGGAATGTGCAGCAGTGTGGCTGACCTCCAAAAGTACTTGACTTTTGGATGAAAGGATGAGTGACAAGGCTGTTCTTTAGTTTGCCAACTTACATTCAGAAAGTGACGGTGACACTAAAGATACATGACTAAATAAGAGATATTTAAATTTAATGATTTTGTACAAGAAGCAGCTGCTGCAGGGGCACAAACTCTTTTACGTTTTGTTGGTGTTTAGACTCTGTTTGGGACGCATTAGGTAGCTATAAAGTCTTGCAGGAATGTCCTACATGGAAGCTTAATTTGAAGATATGTAATACAACCAAATCTTGATGTATGAAATGTTGGGTAGACATACAATGAAGCACTGCTTTCTGGCACTTCCTAATCAATAAGAAAATTATACATGAGTGAAAACCAGATGCCTTGTTTCCATTAAAGTAAACAAACAGACGTAAACATGCCCTGCTCATAATTCTTTTCTCTTAAAAAGAGAAAGTCAG
>NW_015150689.1:0-8826 GCF_000732505.1 Cyprinodon variegatus
TTTTAATCATCCTAGGGCATTAGACTGTGAAGAATCTCTCGAAAAAACAACAGAGCAAAATAATGAAATCTGAAAGTTTACACCTTGTCTGATAGGGCATTTGATTATGAATTAAAAAAAAGTCTAATTAAAAACAATTTTTCCCAAACTTTTTTCTCACTGCTGACAAAAAGAAAAAAAAAAAAAAACATAAAAAAGGTGAAAAACCCAGTTTTATAACTGTTAACAAAAATCTTCTCTTATTTGAAATATAGTACTTTGGATTAAAGATTAGTTATTCAAACAACAACTCTGTGACATTTTAACATTTCCAGATAAATTAAGCTTGAAGGTTCAGTAACACAGAGCACAAATAAAGAAAAAATTTAGTTTTTTAAAGGGAACGAATTTTTTATAAAAACAAACATCTCAAAGATAATTGCAGTAAGAAATATTTTCAGGATACTAAGCAGGCAACAAGAGAATTGAGAAAAAGTACTGGTGGTAGTTTGTTTACCTCTGAAGTGAAAAGTTTGGATGACATATTGGGATGTCATTCTTCTTGCAAGTCAGATAGCCAGTAAGTTTTGATAATTGCTGTTTTAATTAGCAAGCCATCTAATAGCAATGCCCACCAACAACATCATATATATACATCATATTTTTGCATTTCTGTGCATCAGAATGGTTAATTAAGAATTCAACTAAAAGAAGGCATAGAGTACCCAGTGTTTGAATGGCTGAAACTCATGCTCTAAAATACTTAGACATGCAAATGAACTATTCTTACGGCTGTTCCAACGTTTTAAACACATTGTGCCCATTTTGCATTCGGAGGTTGGGTTTGGTGAAAAACCTAAAATTTTTGTTGTGACACAGCTTTATCCCCTTGTTTACTGCTTTAACTTGGAACAATGAAGGTCCGATATAACAGCATCTTTCAACCAAAATGCTGGTATTTACACAGATTTTTTGCCATGTTCAAAAATACACAATAAACTGAACTATTTTTATTATTTTACTTTTCGTTGTCACAGTAAACACAACGCCAGAGACAAAATCATACTGCAGCATCTTGTCAGGATTTGGGATCGTTTGGCTGTGTGTTTCTTTCTAGGTTTCACTAGAGGGCGCCCTGGCACTGCTGTTGGGCTGGCTGATTCTCCACACCTGTGTGACTGTAACTACAGACAGGTGTACCCCAACATCTCATCACCTCTGCATATAAGAGGAGTGGTTTACCAGTCACTCAACAGTCACTCAGCCTCAGGTCCCCAGCCTGCATTCACAAACTCTTTCTCAAACCACCACCCAAAACCCTCAATCCCAGATCCCCTACTCTCTCCGTGGCGGCGAACTTTATAGCCTACATGTTCCTGGCGAATCCCCCAGCTGCTTCTCTGCTGGATCATCTACTTATTCATATTAACTTCTATACAATAAACATGATTTCTTCTCAATGCTGTTTTCTTCTGGGAGTCATTTTTACATGCGGGTCAGAAAGTCTGGAAAAAACCCACAGTACATTTCTGTTCTTGTTATACATTTAAGTCTGTAGCATACTTTGATGTTCACATAAGCCAGGCAGGCATGGATTATCTGGACATGTTAAAAATCTTCACAGCATGAGCACCAAAGCTCACACTTGCAATGTAAAGTATAACTCACATGTGCACTACCATTGCAGAAGTGATGCAACTGAATGTCAAGTATGAAAGCAATGACTCAATTATTACACTGCTTGGTCTAATTCGAAAGAATTTTTTAAACAGAAAGGACTTGGTTTCTTTTCTTATTACTTCTACCAATAATTTCACCGCTTATTGACACTCGTATACCTTTTATTTCAACAAGTGTGATCCTCAGATATGAATCAATAGATAAATACATTTTGCCATAACTTGTCATAGCTGAATGGCATCATTTTGACATCCATAAGCTAAAGACATTTTTAGTTCTGAAACACATTAAAGAGTAAAACATATTTCAAAGGCCTGATGATAACTGAAAAATATATTTATCATTACGAATGTATGTATATTTTTTTAATGTTTCATACCAAAAATCACTAATATGTCCCATTTTTCTGTTCCACATGTTTGTCTCGTAAAGATCAAGATTTTTTTGTGTTATATAACAAAAGGAAAAGGGATTTTGAACCACATCCTCTGTAATTAGGTCCACTGGGTGAATCATCAGAACCAATCAATGAAAAAAGATAGAAGGGAAGTTGTGAAGGTGCTGAAGCAAAGAAATGCCAGTACAACTATTTGACAGAGATTGCAGTCTGTCTTGCAAAGTTTAAACAAAATTGTAGAAACTTATGATCCAATTAAAGTAATCCCCAAAGATTATATAAACTTAAACTTTATGCCATGATTGGAAAACAAGACAGTTTTGCCTCATAACATGTACATGTAGGCCTACACAGCCAAAGTTTAAATGTACAGGTACATGGTAATGTAGCCCTTTCAAACTACTACATATATCCCCAAAAAAACATAAGATGCCAAAAGTGTAAATGCATTCACACAGTTTACCTGGTAGTACTGATAAACTGACAACCAGCTAAATGCCTGGTTATACTCCCGCAGCAGTGTGTCGCAGCGAGCTTTTCGCAGTTAGGACGCCGACTTTTTTGATTTATGCTCAGTTTTGAAACGTGGTCTGCAATATGTTATTCCACAGTGCAAGAGGGACAATCATGAACTAGATGTGGGTCTAGATACGGCCACGGCGTTGAGGAAGTGGGGGCAAGTTTGTCCAACAATGGAGGGATATGAGGGCGAAAAAGAGCCGGGATCCAGGTGGAAAACGGGTCCCAGTATTCTCGCATACCTTGCTTTCTAGCTCAAGGTACCAAACAGGAAGTATGCATAGAGTACAGCAGATGTAGATTGACCAATTAGAGGTCTAGTGTCTGTGGTCACCTAAAATTTGGGAGAGGTGCAGCAGAGTGTCTGTGGAGGGGGTAGGGACGTCTCTGTGTTCACTGCGACACCTACGCAGACAACCTAGTTTCGAAGTATAAATCAGCCTTAAGCCAGGCAAAATACTTCATAGAATGATTACAGCACTACAGCTTACATACAGCGTACCTTCATGTACCTCAGAGGTGACTGAACTTTTTACTGTATTTCATCAGTAATGACTGAATAAAAAAATAATAGAATCAGTTCATTAAAATGATTGAAATCTGTTACTTGTAAAAAAAAAAAAAAAAAAAAGATTTCCAGACTACATCTGGAATCACAAATTATTCCTGACTGTCAACTGGGCCACCAGCAAACCATTGCTATCATTACTACAGGGGGAATGGCTGCCTAGTGGTTATGGCATTATGCTTGGATTCCAGAGGTTCTGAGTTCAAGCCCCACTCCCACAGACTGCCACTCTGGGCAAGACCCTTAACCCCACACTACTCCCCGGGAACCGCACAATGGCAGCCCACAGCTCTCCACGTTGCTTTTTACTTGTGACAATGTAATGACAATAAAATTTTATTCTATTCTTTTGTAGTATTACTGTCCAGCAACAATCCCTCTGGTTCATACCAGAGAGGGTGACTCAGTGCCATTTTCCCTCAGTATTACTTTGAAAATCCCTCCTCAACAATATATCTCTGCTTTTAAATGGTTAGTGCAAAGCTAAAATCTCATGTTAGCTTTATCTGGTAGCTTGGAAGTATTTCGGTCTAACTGTATACTTTACCTCGGAGTATTAGATGCTGCTGAGAGTGACAGAGAACATAAATTCCCTCCTAAATAGCTTGTACTGCTTGTAACTGACTGATTGTGTCAAGGGGGAGGGTGGAGGTTTGGCAGGACCCAAATGCAGACACAAAGCTAGAGGTGGTTACATAAAGGTTTAATTAACCAAAAGTTCAACAAAAGCAAAAATCCAAAACATAAGTCCACAATAATCCAAAAATGCTCAAAGCCAAGAATACTCACAACAAGAAGGGACAAAGGAATAACTACAAACCAGCCAACAGTGAATGGAGGAGAATAAATGGGAGAGACAAACAAAGACCAGGCTAATTAGCAGATTGGGAGCAGGTGTGAACAGAAGCAATAAGGGAGCTAGGGAAAAGGAGACTAACACAAGAGGGCAAACAGGAAATATCCAAGAACTCAAATACAATCAAAATAACTAGAACACAAGAATGAAAAATAAGACCAATGAAACCTGAGAGGTAAAACTTCAACAAAACCAAAACCATGACAGATTGACTGACTGACTGATGACTGAGTAAAAAAAAAATTAATGAATGAATGGATGAATGAGTAAGTTAATTAATTAATTAATTTCAGAAAAAAATGTAATCCAGTCATATTTACACATTTAACATACAAACATTAGGTATAATTGAAGATATATATAATTGCATTACATTTATAATTCAGTACTTATGTCTGAAAAGTAGACAGGGATATTTGCCTGCAATATGTCTCTACAGCGATCCCTCACGCCGAGCATTGATGCATGCAGTCAATGCATCGCTGAAATCAACTGGTTTTACTTGGATAGAATACTTTAAATCAGTGACTGTATGATCTGGTTGAGTTGTCTCTGTAAAGTGCCTTGAGATGGCATGTGTTGTGAATTGGCACTATAAAACTAAACTGAATTGAATTTCATGGAATAGGGATAACAATAGGGATAACAATTTTGCCCTCGTACGTATAATCGTACGTATAATCCCCCAATGGTCATTTGATCCTTAAGGAGAGGATAAAAATGAGTGGCATCCTCGATTGTAGTGCAGATTGAGTTTTTAACCTGCAAGCACATTTGAGTGATCAATACTTTGAAGATGTGACTGAATTTGATGCTCCACAAATCCTCTTAATTTCATTACATCCAGATCAATGTAGCAATTTGCCAACATTTATGGCCATATATGAAAATGTGAAAGCAGCTTAAAGCTCAACGTTGTGTACCCAGTGTTGGCTTTAATGTTCTCATCCTGGTACCACTATTAGCTGATCTGCTGAGGCAGCAACAATAGATATGAAGCAAAGTGGATCCAAGTTAGCCTCTAAAATCCTGACCTGCAGTCAGTAAACCAGGAGTTCTTATTTGGATACCATTTACAGGACTGCTGTTCTCACATATTTGTGCATTTCTAGCAAAAGCACTTGACAATTTTTGCTTCATTCCACCGTGTCTCCTTCATTAACTTTTCTATTTACCTGAGCGCCTTGTGGAAAGCAGTGTTTTCTTCACCTTGTAGCTTTTCTTTTATTTTTGCCCCCTGGGGCTAACAGAGCTCACTCTAATTCTTTGAGAGCCATCTGGATCATCTTGATCCTGCAATTCGTATTTGCTTCTCCTAATTAATGATGAAGTTATGAGAGTTCATTTGTCGGTGAAGACTTCTACTCTTTTTCTCCTTTACCCTTAGGCTTATGTTCCAACCATCATTAAAAAGTGTTCAGGAGGAGATTAAACAGGTGCAAAATTTTAACCTTGAATCTTAAATTACCTTAGCAGCACATATACTGTGTCTATATGTGAATGTCATCTTTAGTATTTAAACTTAAAATTTCAGAAACAAATTTATCTTGTAGAAAGGTCCAACGTTTTTTAAGGAATTCCTCCCATTAAACTCTTTCTCATGTGCCCTTGTTTAAAAATAGTTTATAATTGTCAATATTCCTCATGTTTGTGGCTTTTAAAAACAGAAAATATATATTTGCTTAGGCCCAATTCAGTCTAAATAAT
The DNA here is from genome assembly GCF_000732505.1 of Cyprinodon variegatus. Taxonomy (NCBI): domain Eukaryota; kingdom Metazoa; phylum Chordata; class Actinopteri; order Cyprinodontiformes; family Cyprinodontidae; genus Cyprinodon; species Cyprinodon variegatus. Next base: position 5,707 of record NW_015150689.1, read on the forward strand.
ATCAAGTTACAATACCCTTTTTTGAAGAAGCAGGTTGTCTTTGGGTCCATCCATCTCCACTACAGTAATCCATTACAATCACAGGGAGATAAGCAGTACATACTGTAAGTCAAATTTCCTACTTTCTAAGATGAAGCATCTAGGTGAACAGAAAAGAGGGTTTTTTTATTTTTTATTTTTTTATAAAAATCTAGCAAAAGAACTCTAGCATTAAACTAATACATACCTGGATGTGGAATCATAAGATTTTCCCTTTAAATAGTGTCTAAAAACATTTTTTTTAAAAGATGGTACTACTGTACACGCAGAGTGCCAAATGCTGTGACATTATTTTAGTGATTAACTTTGAGAAGCTTTGTAGACAGAAGATGATGGAAGTTTTAGTCAGTCTAGTAATGATCAGTTTTCTTAACTAACGATCCTTGAACATTAGACACCAAGTCATCGTGCTTGGATTTCAAAATATTGTTTTATTTGATGACGTATAAGCATTTATATATATAACGTGCTGAACTGAATGGTTCTATGTTTGGTACAATGGAAAAATATTCATTTTTAAAAATCAAATGAAACTGGTATATTAACATTTCTTAAAACTGACTGGATCGGTCAATATGTTGTTTTATTTACATGTTATAGCGACTTACATAATTCCAAAGGTGTTGTGTGTGATCAATGTTTCCCCTTGAGTTAAATTCTGTTTCACATCTACATTATTTACAGCTTTTTAAATTTTTGCTTTTTCCTTATTTTTTTTTAAAAACATCTAAATTCTATAAGATGTTTTTTTCAACTCTTTCCCACTCATATAACCTTTAAATGATCCCTACTTGTGCTTATATCATATTTTCATCCAATCAGAATCCAAGGACAAAACATATAATATTAATAATGCTCCAGTGAAGTAAAGCCAAAGAATTACATTTGCCAACTGTTTTTTTTAAATGAAAGGGCTGCAGTTAGGTAAAACAATCAATGTAAGTTCTAAAAGGACTTTGGGTTGGCTAATAAATGGATGGCGCAAACTTTAAATTTTGGTAACAACTCTAAGAAATGCTGGATTGTTATTTTCATCCCCCAGGTTGAGCTTGTTGGGTCATTTAATTTGGTTGTTTTCGATGAATTGCGTATAATTGTAATAATTGTAGCTTTTTTTCTCTTACAGTACGGAATAGTTGATTTTATATAATCAAATAAAGCTTCATATAGTCCTTATGATGAAAGTTTGGATTGGTACACTAGAATAGCTTACATGTTAGTCTTTGTTGTTGTTTTTTTTTTTAAGCTAGCCCGAAGGGCTCTGGCCACATTTCATCTAGTGCTTTAGCTGGTCAAGCAGTTTTTTCAGTTGAGTTACTTATTAAATGAGTAAGAACTAAATCAATTACCATTACTTTAATGTTTTTTTTTTCTTTAACGATTAAAAGTGTAAGTAACAGAATCATTTTTCACAAGAAACTGCTGAGTGTGCTTTTGTTGCAAAGGCAATAAGTTGCCAAGGCTCTGTTTCACAGAACTTCATCTTTGTTGGCCTTTTTGATGCAGCCTTCTAGATTTCTGACATTTGGTTACTTCTTTCCGTGTTGCCATGATTTTGGCTCCCAACCTTCTCCTCCATGGTCGACATTGTCCATTATGGCCCCTTTAGCATGACATTTGCCAAGCATCTCAATGATCACTAACACTGAATTGTACGTCTATCAGCTTATTGGCTTTTGTAATGATCACAGTATGGATTAAACTTACTGTTGTTTTAAAAACATGATGGACACAGATGTCAACTCCAGTCCTTAAGAGCTGGTATCCTGCACCTTTAAGATGTGTCTCTGTTTTAATTCACTGGAATCAAATAATTATTGGCAGGAATCTGTACAACTTAAATGCAAACAGTAAAGGCAAATCAGCCATTTGATTCAGGTCATTTTACCAAACTTCTTTTTTAAAAGGACATCGACATGTGATTGAACATCAGTCATCCAAATAAAACTTTTACATTTTTTTTTACTTCAATTTATTATTGCCAGAGCCCAACAAGTGACAGCATGCGTGAAAAAATCCAAAGCGGAAATCCATGTTCATGCTTTAGAATTACATTAATTCAAACAGAATTACTGCTAATCAAGAGGCCTCTTAGAGAACAATGCATTTGAATTACATTGACAGATGGATAGAAAGAGAGCGGGAGCTTGGTTGAAAAAAGAAATAAGGAAGAACAGGTGAAAGAAAAATCCCACCTAAGATTCTAATTTTAAATTTAGTTCAAGTTAATTACCAGCTAAGCTTTATAACTAAACGTACATATTTGTGTTTTTGCAGCAAAAAAATAAATAAAATTTGCATAAACTTTATTATAATTGACAAGAAGATGCCTCTTAACAATAGTAAAGTGTCAAAATGCTGCTTTGCCTTCTAAAATTCCTTATAAGGGATACGCTATTAGTCCATTCACACCTGCATATCCATCAGACACACATCGATCCCCAACCCTCAAACTGCAATCTTAATTTTTTTGTTAATGGCCCATGAAAAACTTTATGGGAATGGGAGGGGTTGGGGCTAAAGTTAGTCAGACTGAGAATTTACTCACACTGAGGTTTCTCTGAAAGTAGCATTACTTCCTACATGTCTTGAATCAATAGATCTGTGTTCTAGGGTATTGTATGCTGCAGTTTCATTAATTTCCTCATTGATTTACATTCACTTCTGCTTGAAAGGATGGTTGTACAGTGACATCTTGTGGTCAACCTGTCACCTTAGGAATGAGGATTTTTATAAGTAGAAGTTTACAATGTCTCGAGTTGGGCATGATTTATAAATTTTTTGACCTATTTGTGGTTGAGTTAAATGACTCTTATTAGAGAATAATTACGATATTTTTCATGAAGAAAGGTCAGAGGGTTTCATTTTACATGTTTGTTTTTTCTAATAAGAATAAGGTTCATTCATCCATTTTTCATCACACTTTATCCCAGATGGGGTCGTGAAGGGTGCTGGTACCTAAATCCATCTGTCTATGGGCAAGAGGGGGGGTACATTCTGGACAGGTCACCAGTCCATCGCAGGGCAACACAGAGACAAATAGGTCAAACAACCATTCACATACACACACCTAAGGAGAAT
>NW_015150689.1:9608-25864 GCF_000732505.1 Cyprinodon variegatus
TCATATATTTTCATTAGCCTGACTTTAAGTTAGCTTTTCGCAGTGCACAAATGTAGTTAACTTTATTTGTCAGGTTGTTTTTTTGTCAAGATGCAATTGATTCATTCCTTTTTTTTTTTTCAGTTGCCAGTTTTCTTTGGATCTGCTGGTGGGGGGCTGCAACGAGCTCCAGCTTTCCTCAATAGGCTCTATGCACAACTCCACCACTTCCTGAACTTCAGGAAGCTCCTTTGTTTCCTGTCTTTCATGATTGGATGCACTGATTAATCCAAGTGTGTATGACCTAAGTAACTGGCCAGACACACCTGGATTAATCAGTTCGTCCAGTAATGAAAGACAGGAAACAAAGGAGCTGCCTTAAATCCAGGAAGTAGTGGAGCTGTGCATAAAGCCCATAGGTTGTTGCAGGCTAATCAGCGGGTCAAACCATTTGTAATGGGAAGGGAAATTTGTTTATCGTTTGTTTAAATACCGGTAGTCTTAGTTTGGGTAATTTTGTTAATTAGTTAAATGTAAAAAGTACCTAGTGTCTGGCTAGTATTTATCTGATTAATTAAGTTTATTTGTTTGTTAGTTTGTTAGTCAGTTATCCCCCTTGTGCGTCAACAGTGGTCTGATCAGCCACTATTTAAGTTTCCCTCATTTCTTGTTTGTTAAGTCAGTTTGTGCTTCAGTTCTTTATGTTAAAGCCTGAATTGAATTCTGTTTTGCTGACCTCTGTCTTTGGGCCCAGTTCTTTTTTTTTTTTTTTACTTTTTTTTTGTAATAAATTAAGATTTGTTTTGAAAAATTTCAGTGGTTTTCTGGCTGGTTTGTGCAAATCCCTCACAAGAAGCTTCTGTTAAAACAAGTTTTTACCATAGCTGTTCATTTAAGATATAGTTTTCAAGAAAATAGCAGTAGTCCTGTTTATACTTTAATGATTTTATTTTGTACGTGACAGTAGTACCTTTGGAAGCAGAGCAAACCACTCTTGCTCAACAGTTTGTAAAGTGTTTTTAGCTTAAAGCATTATCTTGAATCGTTTAAACAAACCCCCTCTTATTGTGGTGACAAATAGTCAATATTTGTCTCGACTGAGCATTATTCTTTCTACCTGGAGGCTTTTGCTTGTTAATTAGCACATCTGTATCTTTCACCCGAGCCAGTAAAGAAATAAGTTGATGCCTATTTCTTTGTTAGAACTCAGAAGGCAGAAAAACGTATTTTGGTCGGGACAGTCTGGCTGGTCTTCCAGCACTTCCCAAATAATGTTTGTATTAACACCTACCATCCTCAGCTTATTAACTTTAACAATGATCAGAAAATATTATTCCTAGTCATAATAAGGTTTTACTAGAAAAAAATAATCAGCATTAATTTCAGTGAGGCAATAAAATCAAGGCCATTTCAAGACCTTTATAATTATTTTTAAGTTGTACGCTAAACAAAATAAAACACTGCCGTTGAAAACACAAAAAAATTGGGTAGTGGATTTCATGTAATTATTTTAATGTGCTCGTTACATCTCAATGTGCTAATTACAAGGCCATTTTAACCAGATATATGAGATCCATCACCAAAGTTGCTTATACTTCTACTAGTCAGATGGTGGTGCTGTCTACCTATGCATCTATGAAACCCCTTGCTTACTGTAAACCGTGAATGACTGAATAGACTGAATAATATCCATTAATCTTCATGATAGATTCTGTGCGAGGGATGGTGCATTGGATAATGAATATGCATATTTATGAGGTTCTTCAGTCATGACCAAGATAATCCTGGCATGCATAAGTTACATTTTTCTCCACAGCCATTTTACTCCTATTTCCTGGAAGCCTTACTGGGTCACCCACAGCATGCAGCTTCTACCGCTGGACCTCTAACCCTGCTTATTTCCCAAGTCCCATCCGCTTTGAGAGGCATATAGGAAATGGTAATTACTGGTGTCTCTGACTACCCGCATATAATAACTGTATGGAGAACAATGAACATATTACTGGAACAGTCGAGGAACCTTTGCACCAAAAAATACATCAATGTAGCATTTTAGAATATGAGCGAACTAAAGTGAGAATAAGTGAGACAAGTTGTTTGGCAAAGAGAGCTACAGATGCTTGAAAAATTCTGCAGGAAAGAGCAACACCATAGGGATTCATGATAATCATTCATATAAACTTCAGTGTCATACTGGGTAATGGCTAAATCCTAACACTATGCAAACCTGTTAAATCTGTAGGGTTATTATACCCTTATATGTCTGCAATGCACTGAGTTTGTTTGAAAGTAATAAGAAAATAACAGAGAAAGCCTAACACAAACAGAAAAGTACACTATCATCAGCCTGACAGCAGGTATTAAGGCCTAGAGGCAAACACTATTGCCCAGTACCTGGAAAATTGCAATAAAATAAGTTTTTAGACTACAATTAGGATTAAAAAACAATTTGAAAGGCAATAAACAGGAGAATGTTAACACAGCTGCTGGAGAAGGTGCAGCCATAGAGACACGTTTTGGGGCCACAGATACAGCAAAATGACCAACCTGGAAACCAACTGATAGATGTAGAAAGACCATTCCAGACATGTTACAGGGTTGGTCTTGTTTAATTTCAGTATCTGACTTGGAACTCTTTGGAGGTTATTAGTTGGCTAGCAGTGGCCTTTTTAAGCAAAGTACCTGAAAATGTGTCATCAGCATTTATTAACTAACAAACAATCCACAACGGAAAGCTGTCAGAACAACCTCAGCATAAAGAAATTACATTTTCGGAGGCGAGTTTATTTTACAGTTAGTCACATGGGAGCCAGTTCACTTTAATCTCAAATATATATCACTTTCTAAAAAAANTTAACACCTACCATCCTCAGCTTATTAACTTTAACAATGATCAGAAAATATTATTCCTAGTCATAATAAGGTTTTACTAGAAAAAAATAATCAGCATTAATTTCAGTGAGGCAATAAAATCAAGGCCATTTCAAGACCTTTATAATTATTTTTAAGTTGTACGCTAAACAAAATAAAACACTGCCGTTGAAAACACAAAAAAATTGGGTAGTGGATTTCATGTAATTATTTTAATGTGCTCGTTACATCTCAATGTGCTAATTACAAGGCCATTTTAACCAGATATATGAGATCCATCACCAAAGTTGCTTATACTTCTACTAGTCAGATGGTGGTGCTGTCTACCTATGCATCTATGAAACCCCTTGCTTACTGTAAACCGTGAATGACTGAATAGACTGAATAATATCCATTAATCTTCATGATAGATTCTGTGCGAGGGATGGTGCATTGGATAATGAATATGCATATTTATGAGGTTCTTCAGTCATGACCAAGATAATCCTGGCATGCATAAGTTACATTTTTCTCCACAGCCATTTTACTCCTATTTCCTGGAAGCCTTACTGGGTCACCCACAGCATGCAGCTTCTACCGCTGGACCTCTAACCCTGCTTATTTCCCAAGTCCCATCCGCTTTGAGAGGCATATAGGAAATGGTAATTACTGGTGTCTCTGACTACCCGCATATAATAACTGTATGGAGAACAATGAACATATTACTGGAACAGTCGAGGAACCTTTGCACCAAAAAATACATCAATGTAGCATTTTAGAATATGAGCGAACTAAAGTGAGAATAAGTGAGACAAGTTGTTTGGCAAAGAGAGCTACAGATGCTTGAAAAATTCTGCAGGAAAGAGCAACACCATAGGGATTCATGATAATCATTCATATAAACTTCAGTGTCATACTGGGTAATGGCTAAATCCTAACACTATGCAAACCTGTTAAATCTGTAGGGTTATTATACCCTTATATGTCTGCAATGCACTGAGTTTGTTTGAAAGTAATAAGAAAATAACAGAGAAAGCCTAACACAAACAGAAAAGTACACTATCATCAGCCTGACAGCAGGTATTAAGGCCTAGAGGCAAACACTATTGCCCAGTACCTGGAAAATTGCAATAAAATAAGTTTTTAGACTACAATTAGGATTAAAAAACAATTTGAAAGGCAATAAACAGGAGAATGTTAACACAGCTGCTGGAGAAGGTGCAGCCATAGAGACACGTTTTGGGGCCACAGATACAGCAAAATGACCAACCTGGAAACCAACTGATAGATGTAGAAAGACCATTCCAGACATGTTACAGGGTTGGTCTTGTTTAATTTCAGTATCTGACTTGGAACTCTTTGGAGGTTATTAGTTGGCTAGCAGTGGCCTTTTTAAGCAAAGTACCTGAAAATGTGTCATCAGCATTTATTAACTAACAAACAATCCACAACGGAAAGCTGTCTGAACAACCTCAGCTTAAAGAAATTACATTTTCGGAGGCGAGTTTATTTTACAGTTAGTCACATGGGAGCCAGTTCACTTTAATCTCAAATATATATCACTTTCTAAAAAAATATTTATATTCATATAAATATTTTAATAAAAAAAAAAAAAAAAATCCCCTTTACATTATTTAATTATTTACATAGGTGACTGAGCTGATTTGTTGTCAATTTTTCCCCATACAAAACATATACAGAAAAAAAGGTTTAAAAAATAAAATCTCCCAAAACCAAATCTAATATTTCCTGGGACAGAAGATGTATAATTTCAATCAAAACTGGTTGAAAATGTGAAATTGCTTGTTGGGTTTGATAATAAACTACAGCAGGAGCCTGCTTTTTTACTACCAAAGATCTAATCAGACTTCCACAAACATCTTCCAAAGTTGGACATTTTAAAATAAGGCTGTTTGATCAACTTTTTTAAAGAAGGCTGTGTTGACAACATTTCTTCGCACTACAAATTGAGCTTGTCCATTTTGTCACTTTACTGTTGTTAAGAGGATTAGCCGTGTTCTTGCTAATGAGTTAGCACAAGTCAGTGGTTGACAGATTCAGGAAGAGTTATAAAGTTATTGTTTTACATGGTGGCATTCTGGCTAGTATTGTGGACTCACACTAAGTGAATGCTTTTAAAGGTATACTATGCAACCGGTGTTGATTTTCCAGTGAGGCTCCCCCCAGAGGGCGAAAGTAAAAGTGCACTGTCGTAAATATATACTAGAGCGTGTAACAAAAGTAATTTCCCTCTGGGATTATTAAAGTATTTCTGATTCTGATTCTGATTCTGATTCTGATTCTGATGCTCAGCTGTTCTCCTGGTTTCTCCGTCAACCCAGGCGCGGTTGTTTTGAGCTTAGCAGACAGGCGAACGCAACAAATCACCATGTCTACTGCGGTAAAGAGCCCTTTTCCTCTTTCTTGCCTGCTCGACATGTGCTTTCGCTGTTTTCTCGCTGGTTCCGCCATGATAACTGCACAAATATCGCCACTGCGCTAGCAACGAGCATACCTTTCACTGGAGGCGTGTAGCAGTTCTCGCCGTAAAGCAAGACCGACTCTCGCGATGCACGAGACTTCTTAGCCTGTGGGTGCGGGCCGAGGGCTCCTGCAATTGCAAGTATGGTATTTCCCCTACAGACCACCAGGGCGGCCGAGAAAACCTTTGTTCAACCTGAAATGACTCATTTAATCATCCAAAACGTTATGGAACACATTAATTAACTGAAAAATGTTGCATAGTATGCCTTTGTTGTTTTTAGTGCAAACATAGGCTCCTTGTCACTGTCTTGGTTTTGTTAAGTTTTCTTTTGAGTATTCAGTTTTACTTTGCTTTTCTAGTTTTATTGGCTTAATTCCTATTTTGTTGTTTTTTCTGGATATATTTGAGTTCTTAGGTTTTTCTTTGTGTCCTCTTGTGTTGGTCTCCTTTTCCCCATAGCTCCCTTCTAGTATCCTCTCTACACACCTGCTCCCAATCAGCTCTTTAGTCCTGTCTTTGTCTAGTCTCCCATATTAACTCTCCCTGTACAGTTCCTTATGCATGGTTTTTTGTTTGTTTGCGTTTTTGTTGGATTTTTGTATTCCTGCCTTGTTTTGCATTTTTGTGTTGGGTTTTTTGGATTCTTGCCTCTTTTACCTTTTTAATCCATTAACACTACAAGAACTCACCTCTGCCTCACTGCGTCTGCATTTGAGTCATCAAAAGCTCAACCAAACCCTGACACTCCTGTGATTGTTGGATTAACAAGTAACACTGAATAACTGAATAATAACTGAACCTGAATAACTGAATAATCTTTCAGTATGTGAGCATGGTTGTCTGGCATTTGTGTGATCAGACAAAAGGACCATCACACTAATTGCTTTAGGCTAAAAATCTAATTTAATAATGTTTCACGACCTTAACACAACATTGTTGTGTGAAATCAGTTCAGACCAAAATGATCCATCTTTTACTCATGTCTTTGTCAGAAAAATAACTGAAATTAGGTTTTGTTTGGAAAGTTTTTGATCTATTCTGCTAATTTTCAGAGTACCCTTTCCAAGCAAAAGCATTGAGGTTATCAAAACTATTTAGAGGGTTTAAACAAGCTCTAACAATTATTTTTCCATTATAGAAGGACCCCAGGCACAGATAGCCAAGAAACATAATTCTTTAATATTAACACAAACGAAATGAAATAAGCAAAAGGAGAACTGAGGATGAGGGCCCAGGCAAGACACTGAAGTAATAGAGTGTGAGGCAGAACAACCCAAGAATCAAGCAATGAACAATTAGCACCATCACTGTATTTACCAACAGATAAGTGGAGATTGACACTGAATCCAGATTATTCAATTAGGAGATTGTGTGAAGCAGCTGCGGAAAAAGGAGCACAGGGAGTCTGAGAAATTAAGTTTAAATATCTTGAGAGGCTATAGATGAATAAACAAAAAAAATGTCTGTCAAACAAAGGGGAAAAGTAAAGCTGATCTTGCAGAAACTATTTAAAATTTACAAAAACAGAACTCAAGAATACCTAAAGAAAGCAAATCTAGAGGAATTATCTTAGATGGCAAAACCACAGTGATGATAATAACAGAAATGAACAATATATGGCAAGCCCTAAAGAGAACAATAAGACACAAAAACACCCTCCGCCCCCCCAAAAAAATAACAATATAAACCAGCCAAGGATCTAAACAAAATATATACTTTGAATAATTTGGATTTCTGGCTAAATACATGAGGTTCAGTACACTGAGAAAACAAATGGGACAAGATAATCCTGATTTTTACTTGATTTGGCAAAGAATCCACAAAGAAGCAATTCTAAAAAATAAGTGCAGACAAAAATAACTGCTCTGTGTTTTTTTTTCAGCATCACATGTAAAAAAAACAAATAAATCAGAAACAGAAATGGCTAAAGAGAAAAAAAATGGGAACTAATGTAACATGGTAAGAACAATGTTACCTCACAGATCATACTGTTGAATGTATTATGTTTATACATGAAAGATTTTTTGTTGTGATATGTTAATAATATATTTAAGTACTGTAGCTAAATCTATGTCTTGCTTTTTTTTTTAGGTAAAGCATTTTCTTTCAGCTTTGAGTGGTGTTAAGGCACTTTATAAATAAAGCTGATGATGATGAAGTCACAGGTACTTTAGTATGTATATGTTTATCAAAGTTATATCAGAAAAACAAAAAGTGGTGTAGTCATACTCTGAATTATTTTTGCCCTATAATAATTTTAGCAAGCTCTACATTAAAGGCTCCGTTAGTTCACTTATATGTATTAGCTGATTTACATATTTAAAACACCAAAGCTAGAGTGTAAACTAACTTCAAGTAAGATATTTTACTTTAAGTTTGACTATATTTTTGTCATTTTCCATGTGGATTAAGCTTCTGTTGTTTTTTTAGCTTGTTTTGCCAGCTAGTATTTATTTTAATTACAAGAGATGCTCTCTTGTGCACATGCAGAACATTTCTCCCATGTAAAGCATTATATAAGATCTTTCCTTGAATCAAAGAATCATTTCAGTCTGCAGCAAGTGTCTTCAGTTGCCTAGCAACTCCAGCCCTGGTGTGGACTAATGCTGTCTGGTGTGTGGAGGTAAATCGGGGGGCAATCTGATTTCAAAATAGGTTGCATGTAGGCATGGGTCAAACTTCTTTGTTGCTTTTGTATGGCTACTTTCCCTTTCTGGGATCCAGATTGTGCTGCTTGTTTTGAAAATAGAGAAAACATACAGATACTAAAATAAAGGATGTGGTTCAGAGAGGACGCTGTTGCTTAATTAAAAGAGGCTTAAGAGACTTAGATCCAAGGTAAAAGTATGAATCAGACAGATTCTAGTCATGGGAAAGTAATATTTTGCTGTTGACCACGTAGATTAAAGCCTACAAGTTCTTCGAAACAGTGAAATTAACCATGCCTGCCACCTGAGCTGCCAAGTCCGCAGGCAAGCTGTGGCTCTGTTCAAAGCATGGAAATTCACTCTGTGGAGAACAGCCATGTCCTTACTCATTGGTATGTATAATTGCAGCACTGGCTCCTATGTGCACATGTGAAATGCAAGTGCCTATAGCAATTGTTCTTCTTCTTGCAGGTTTCCTGCTCCACGTTCGTTATGCTTCACTACAGAACTTCCACATTGCCTTCAGCAAGAAGGTTTCTCTTTTGCACCTTCATTATTTTTTTATTTATTTTTTTGGTCATTAAAGTTACATGGCAGATCGTTGCTTTCATAACAGATGCATATTGTATGTCTTTGATGCTAGGTGCAGGTGCACAAGCTCTAAGGTTAAACCAGATTTTTGCAACCATACATATGTGCCACTCAGGATGCCATTTTTGAAGCAAGAAGAGACACGGAACAGTGGAATAACTTCCATACAGGGGATCACAATGAGTGAAAACATTTTTCATAGATTTGTTTGAGATATACTTTATGTCCTGTCTCCTTGTGACGCTTTTTAATTACATTTAAAAATGTGCTATTTAAAGGAGTTGATGAAGGAAATATTCAGACATTTTTAATTTCCTAACTTAAAAAACAAGAAAAATTGCTTAGAAGGGAGAATCTTGTTCTACTGTATGTGCTTTAAAATTTATTCTAAGAATGCTAAAGTATTGCATAGGGATGACATTTTTGGCCTTATGACAGAAAGTTAAAATGCATCTTTAAAATGTCTCCTTAGCTCAAGTCTCAATCATTTGTCGTTGTGTACAGTTTCCTTTTTTTTTTTGTTGCCATCTATTTAGCTCCAAACTCCAGCTAATCCACCAAAATCTAATTTTATCTAATTATATTTAATAATCTGTCAAAACATTTACATTTGATTTATACTGTTCCATTCACAAATGTAAATGTTGTATATTTGACAAAATATATTTATTAATTAGTTTTAGTTCAAATACATTAGTACATTTTTGGTTTGGTTTTTTTTACTTTGTCACCATTTCATTTTATTGAGTAAATACTTTAAAAATAAAATGTGGCACATAAAGTTATGTCCCATCCATATCTTACATTTGCTATTGGTTTGCATTTCAGTTTTTAAATATATCAGAATGCATGCATTAGTCAAAATTGAGTAAAACAGTACACAAACACTTAAAAAAAAAAAAAAAAATACATCTGAGGTCAAAAATGCTTCCATCACTTTTACAGACTCCTGACTTTGTCCGCCCCGCTCACACAAATACAATTTCTGGCCAGACCACCCTGCGAGCTGCTGCAGCCTTAAGCAGAGTTCCCCTGACTAGGAATCTGCGATACAATCAGGCAAAAATTGTGCAGCGTGTCCTCAGCTTTAGGGCTCAGGAGTCTTTTTTTTAAGTGAACGAACCATCATGAGGCCCAAGCAACATACCCATTGGGTTAGAGATAAAGGTTAAAGCCGGATTAGGCCATAAAACAATCTTTAGCTTTGAACATCTTACACAGAGTGCATCAATCCATCATCTAAAAATTGGAAAGAGCACAACTGCAAAGCTACCTTGACATGGCAAAAAGTACTTTAATAAGAGAATTATGAAAGAGGCCTGCAGTAACTCTAGAGAACCTGCAGAGATATACAACTGAGTTGAGAAAATCTGTTAAAAGGAAAACCAGCTGTGCACTGCATAAAATCTTCTATCCAAATGTAGCAACATTTTAAACAAAAAAAAAAAGCCAGGATAATTTCCCTCTGCAGATTCTAAAATGCAATGTAGGAGACCCAACAATTTTATCCGTCAGATGAGATTGAAATGAAACTTTGTGGACCTCATGCCAAAGCTTTACTACGGTACAGTAAACTAACATTTCTAATTCAAAATAACAACTGTAAAAAAAAAAATGATTGTAGCAGCATCATGCTGAGCAAGTATTTTTCTTTGGCAGGAATGGCAAGCTGGTAAGGGTTAATTAAAACATAGATTGAGTTAAATACAGACACATTTCCAGTAGAAAACCTGTCAGAGGTTGAAAAAGACTTAATATTGAGGAGGGAGTTCACATTCCAGGAAGATTGAAACAAAAACCCCACAACAAAGAAAATGTTTTGATTTGATCACATTGCTGGAATAGCTTTGAAAGTAAATTCCTTGGGATTTTCAGCGTTTTTTTGTTCACCAATGCTATGCATCCAATCTGACAGAGCTTCAGGTGTTCTACAATTAATTAGGTGGGGAGAGTCATCTCTTGACATGTGATTATGGTCAAAATCTGCATGTGTATGCAGAAAACAATGGCTCTTTAAAGTACAGATGAACAGAGTTTAATATTTAAGCTAGGGATGCACGATATAATTGGCCCCCTATCGGTATCGGCCTTAAAACTGAATATCGGACATCGGCCACCCCACCGATATTTAACCCGATATTTGATCAGCTAAAAAAAAATAAAAAATACTACTTCTTCTTCCTCAAAAACTTCTTTTTTACAGACTTAAAAACTTAAAAAAAATATTGATACATTAAAATATCACAATATCTTCATATGCTCATATATTGCCATTTAAAAACACCATATCAATCTCTTTTACTAATGAAATATTGCTATATGTCATCGTTATGCTACGAAATCCCCCCAAAATTCACGAAATGTTGCCATATTTTTATATGTTGATATATTGACGCGGTATCGATCTATTTTACTAACAAAATCTCACAAGAATTTGCAAAATATCACGAGAGTTTGTAACAGAACGATGAAATTTCAAAAGATTTTGAAAGTAAAATAGATCGATACCGTGTTTTTAACAATCAATTTGATATCAGCATATGAAAATATATTTGAGTATATTATTTTTCAAAGTGTCAGAAATGGATAACAAAACTGCTATTTTCAATGACTACTTATTTTTGTCCAGCTTTAACATCAGTATCGATATCAGTTATCGGCTACATGAGTTTTAAAATATCGGCATATCGGATATCGGCCAAAATCCCAATATCGTGCAGCCCTAATTTAAGCCACATTTTTCAGATATAGATTTTTTTTTTCATGGTCTAAAACTTAAATGTCCATGAAAATACATTGAAAGTTGGGAAACTGATATGAGACAATTAAAGAGTACTTTGTCTTTTACACTGTAAGACTGTTTTATATTACCACCTAAACACAAACACAATATGCAAGCAAAAACACTTAAGGTTTGTGTTACTAAAGGTATGTTCCTGAGTGAAACGGACAGATTAAGCAATAGAAAAATATATTCATATGTATTAACCTATAAGATAAAACCTGCTAAATGCTTTGTTTCATCATGCCTGATGTTTAAAGGGACTGCCTCATTTTTTCCAATCTCAAAATATTTTCTAAACCTTTTTGATGCTTTCCGTTGACTTGCTTCCTGCCCCAAAAACTCACTTTGTCACATAGTGACGCATCATTTCACATGCTGAATTTTTTAAATCTGGAACTGGAAATCCTTTCTCAGCATGCAATATCCATTAGGGGGAAAATTATTCATATGATTCCCCTGCATTATTTATTGCTTAATGAAGAGAAATATGTGCCACTCATGCTCTCACCATTCTACTTTTCCCCTTTCAGGATTTCTAGTCTTTTATTGGATCTTCCTTTGCCAGGAATGGAGATTTGTTAAAAACTGTAGATGAATGCCCAAGTGTCCTCATTTAAATACTGCCATTTCAAAGACCTATAGTGATCAGCAGTATTTCTTTTTATTCCTTAGGTTGGCTTTTACTAAAACTGCGAGGAAGCCTTTTGATCTGAGAGTAGACACACCTAAATTACTTATAGAAGACCAAAGCCTCCACTGCATGTGTTAACTTTTTTGCACGACATTCTGAACAGACTTGGTCCAATGCACTGCAGAACTGTTTTTAGATAGATTTAGATACATGACAAAACAGGGTTTAATGCAAAATTATGAAAGATTGAAAAATGACATTAGATACGACACATCAGATAGAATCTACTGAGAGCATTTGTTGCCTGTGGAAATGACTGCGAAAACATTAAGCAGATATTCCTGTTTGGCATACTGACTGTCACTCTGTGTTACAGTCAAGGCTGGCTTGCCTCTGTGTCTGGTTTTGGAGTTTTTCTTGTTGTTGTGCAGAGCAGAGGGAGCAGATGGAGACGTTGCAGGTGGGAGAATCAAGCTTCTGTCCTGGGTTGAAAGCTGGGAGAGGAGGGACTGTACGTGTGCTGCTAATATATCCCAACCTCTTCAGGGTTCCAAATATCACAGTACCAAGGGTGATAAATGAACATGCAAAGGCGACACTAACCATGTCAGTGTTTGGAGAAATTTGCACAATTGCTTTTTACGTAGTTAAACACAATGGATGCTTATTCTTGCAAAAACACAAGACCTGTTTGTGCTTAGAATTCATACTTTACAGTGAAATATCCTAAAGGAATCCGGCATACTTTTACTGATTCAGCTTACATGTTTGCAAATTGAGGTAAATACCACAGTCAGTGTAAATGAGCCGTCACTGACCTTTTGCTGCAAATAAACATTAGTGGTTTATGCTGCCGGTTCTCTGTAACCTGCAGCTTTTATGGGTCACAAAGAACACTTAAATGCACTTACAGTTGGAAACAGTGCTGTGGGCTATAGTATGTGGTTCAACAAACAAAAGAATTTTAATTTGAAGTATTTATGCTTTTAGATTTCAACATTTCACCCTTTTGCATTTCTCCCCCCTTCCTGCAGAACCTTACCTTTGTTTACTTTACAGTTTTGGATTTTGGCTCCCTTTGATAAATAATTGACATGTTCTTCTCCTGATATACACTTTTAATGCATTTTTCAAAAAATGTTGTGAAAATCATCTCTTATAGTCGTCCTATTCTGCAGAATTCAGAATCCACCTCAGCAGGGTCACTCACATGTATAGTTTATTTTAATAAATTTAAAACATAATGAATGCATTTCTTTATGTCCTTTGAGAAGAATGAAAATACATAAACATGAAATCCCCCATTCACCTGACACTACACTGTTATTCTACTGTGGATTTATATCGGTCTTAACTTTCATGTTCCCATATTTTCAGTTCAAATGCTTGATGATGTTGTTTTTTTGTTCTTGTTGAACAACACAGCACACCTACAGCTCATAACATTTAGTGAATTGTTTACTTAGTTGCTGCCTGCGCTGTAGAGCTTCATTTATTTGAATGCTTCAGGCAAAAGGTATTTCAAAGTGAAAACAGTGTTTGAGAGACACTTTTTTTGGCTATGGCAAATGCTAAATCTTTAATGGAATTGCTTGGCAGACTCACTGTGATAGCTTAAAAATGCTTTGACTGATTGCACAACAACTTTGTAAATGTTTAAATTCTCATATTACAGAAGCACATTATTGTGTTTACCTGCAAATAGTAACTGTCATTATTTCTCATCAAAACACATACAGGATCCACAGTTTATTATGATGGTTTTTATGTGATGGACTAACAAAAAGTAGTGGCTGACATTTAAAGTGGAAGGAAACAAATATGCTAATCTAAAATATTTACAAATTTGAATTTTAAAAAGGCATTCAATAAATAAACAGCAGAGATGGCAAAAGTACTCACTTTCCGTACTTGAGTAGAAGTACAGATACCTGTGTTAAAAAATACTCTGGTAAAAGTGGAAGTACTGATTAAACTTCTTTACTCAAGTAAAAGTAACAAAGTACAGGCTTGTAAATTTACTTAAAGTATAAAAGTAAAAGTAGAAACCACTTTTTCAAGCCCGTGCCCAAAATTTAAATGGATGTATGCCAATAGGACTAGATCTCCGTTGTATTCATTTTCAATCATCTCGTCGTCCATGCTACTATGCTAACGCCACCGCCACCAAGCTGCAATGATTTGCCGCGAATGAATACCGCCGAATCTGTCGATTCATCTTGTAGTGGTGCGTCAAATGCAAAGTAGATTCCCATCCAATTAGATTGAATTTGGTATTGATGACGTGAAAAATAATAACGGTAACTCCATTGAAATGATTGAAAACTAAAGTAACGAGCCAATTTTTTAAAATCTAAGGAGTAGAAAGTACAGATATTTGTGTAAAAACGTAAGGAGTAGAAGTAAAAAGTCACCATAAAAATAAGTAGTAAAGTAAAGTAAAAATATCAGAAAAATCTACTTGAGTACAGTAACAAAGTATTTGTACTTCATTACTTCCCATCTCTGATAAACAGCATCATAAAATAAACCACACAACTCAAAGAAAATATCAGTACAAATTTAAAGCAGTTTGATTGGGTAGATGCTACTCCGTGTTGATACTATTTGCACAAAAAGAAATTATAAATTGAAAAAAAATGTACCTTTAACATTGAGCTTCAGATCTTGTGATCTTTTCAGTTATCCTAAAATAAAATAAAGTTTAAGGTTCACAAACTTATGGTGTCAAAATTCGAGGGGTTTAGAATATTTTTCCAAAGCACACTAGTGTTCATCATTGACCAAGACTATGTGTGCAGGTCTGCTGTGCTGATAAATAATTAATAGTTTCTATAGAGAGCATTTCATTTGAAATAATTAAATGTCAAAACGATTTTTGCAGCCAATAGAGAAAGATGCAGTAAAAGTCAATTTTATCTCTTACTTCTTAACCTTGCTTGGGCTCATCTGGCTGCAGCCCTGACATCAGCCAACCCGCTAATTAGTTCCCACTGTGATGAAGCAGGGCGCCAAGCGTCCCCAGCTGTCATTACTAACAATAATAAATGAAAACATTGTGGTCTGCTCTCGGTATATGACTGAGCTTCATAGTAATTTCTACTAACAAGTCAGTGTCAACTGCTAAACACGTCCAAACAATAATGATTGTGAAATCTTGAACCTATTATTTTTTTGTTTATTCAGCAAAAGTGAATAAATGAATAACTTTCTTTTTTTTTAAATCTAGTAAAAGGACAAATTTAACAAAAACAAAGGTGTAATGTATTATATGTTTAATGACATTTTATGTATAATTTAGTGATTATGTTTGAAAAGTAGAATAAAGAACTGAAACCTTTTTTAATCTTACCCTTCTTTTTACTATATTCCTAAACATGCTTTAGAAAAGTAAAGAAATAGAACAACAGCAAAATTCAATATGGTCATAAAAGTGTGGATATTTAATATAACTCTCACTTCTAAGTTATTTGGTCGTTTAAAGTAGCTCTCCAAATGTGTGGGCATCCCTCAGTTTTATAAGTTAATTCTTAATAAAAGAGTCTAGCTTTTAAACTTTGAATGTAACTATGTCATATATAATCTTTCTGTCCCCTTTTACTGCTTTTTTTTCCAACAAAGTAAAGCTACAAATCATAATCCAAATCGTACTCAGCACCGGAGAGAGATGGCACTACTGGGACTCGTCTATTTGGAAGCCAAACCAGTAGAAGAAGAATATAAAGCTCTCTAGAGTGAAACATGCTGCCTTGGCAAAATTTGCAATTTTGTGCTGAAAGCCCTAAAAAGGAAAGGTGGCAACATATTTGGACAAAGACATGGCTGAGCAAACGTGGCTACTATAGTCTGTTAATTTTACAAAAAGAACTCTGTTTCACTCGCACCCCACAATGTTTCTGTGCTTCCATCTGAGAGGAAGAAATAGAATCCTTGTTTGCGCATGCCCCCTCAGCAACTTCCCCACGACGGAAGACTGAAAATCATACATGTTTGATTTTCTCCCGACCTCCTGGTGAGAGGATAATCGCCCCACGTTACCAACTGTACACTACATGACGCACGATCAGGCTAATATTTGGGCCAATCTGAAAATTCTCGACTGGAAAGTTGCCCCGAAAAGGGCAAAAAAATCGCACAGTATAAGGCCTGCTTTATGAATGTAGTAATCTTATATAGTGATATAAATGTAAGGTAAAATAATTGCGAATAATCACAGCATTTTTTATTCGGTCATTGCTTTTGATTTTGGAGTCCCGCTGCCACCCCAAGATTT
Organism: Cyprinodon variegatus; assembly: GCF_000732505.1. Taxonomy (NCBI): domain Eukaryota; kingdom Metazoa; phylum Chordata; class Actinopteri; order Cyprinodontiformes; family Cyprinodontidae; genus Cyprinodon; species Cyprinodon variegatus. The sequence continues at coordinate 25,851 of NW_015150689.1, forward strand.
TATTGGCCAAATGT
>NW_015150689.1:26634-29038 GCF_000732505.1 Cyprinodon variegatus
TCTTCTAGTTTCCGGCTGAGCAGAGTTCGGAGGAACTCTGCACTGAACTCAAAATTACCTTCAATAAAATCCGTTGAACTTTATTCTGTGTCTCTCTGTTTAGCTTCACTGCATGTGGGTCCGAGCCTTAGAAAAATCATGACAGCTTTCCCCTTGCTTTTCCAGGATCTAGGCCTTTCTGGTGATGGCGTTCGCTCCCCTCAGCCTCCTTCCTTGTTTAAGCAGAGCCGTCTTTTGTTTTCTATTGAAGAATCTCCTGATAATGCCATATTTGTCTCCTCTGCAGGGGGTGGCAAGCTTACAGTTCAGGTTAATCCCTTGGGACTGGAGAACTTTAGCTGTTGTTCAGTAGACTCACAGGCCAGCTCTTCCAACCCCATTGTCAGTGGCTGCTGGGTGAGGATTTAATCTGTAGCCTGGTGATGATAACTTTATTCTTGTATATAGTTCCTTTTATTGTTTTCTGCATTTTGATGACAGTGAGCTTTCATCTTTTCAATCAACCCTAGAATAAATTTCTGCTGCTGAAAACTTCCACTGGCAAAAGATCCAGGGAAATATGTTTTTATATCATCAACCTCCTCCGCTGATAGTGTCTTCTTTAGTCTCAGTCTTTAACGGCTTGCCTCTATTAACCTTAAGTTTATAAAATCGATGTAACCAGAATGGATTGTAAAAATGGAATAATACAAAACACAAAATGCCATGAGAAAATTCTCAAAAATAAAAAGTTCACAAACTCTACAAAAAGTTCTTGAAAGGAATAATAGAAAAAAAAAAGATTTATAATAATAGTTTTCGGGGGTTTTTTTCACCTCATTACAGTTCATTGAAGACAATTTGACACAAAAGTGATTACGAATCCAGGATGGAGACAAGGAAGTGTGAACATCAATGGCATGCAGATTCAAGAAGCCAGTGAAAGGTGATATTCTGTTGAAATGCAAATTCTCTGAGGGGTTTGTTCCAGAGGCATGCACAATGAAATTGCCCTTTAAATGCGTTGGCATACTAATGTCTTAAAATGCCTAACCCTTAGCCCATTCAGACAAATTGTGGCATTAAAATTGACTTGTAGTTCACACCATAGAATGTAACACTTAATCACTTAGCTTTGTTCAACGGTGTATCTGGGACACACTATAGGGTACAATGCATGGATACAGTTCATTTTTATCTGGAGGAAGGAAGGTAACACTCTCTGATTCATAACCCAACGCCCACCACACACACAAACACAACTATACATTATTTCTTTCTTCATTTCCTTTTTTATTTTTTCTATAAACTAAAGATGAGAATAAAACATTTAGAAGGACAAGCAAGAACACATGAGAAACTTTTTCTTTGCTGTTGTTTTTTTTTCTTCCTGTTTTATGTTTAGTTGCGTGCACACACACCATGTGGGCGGCCGCCCTTCAGGCTTCAGTGCTTCACTGAAAACCTTGAAGCTTAAAGGTTCTACACAGTGTCTTTTCATGCAACAGTGTCCTTCTGGATAAAGATTTCAGATGTTGGCTCTGGAATGTGATGCAACCCCTCTCCCAGTTTTAGGATCACAGTTTCACAAGTGCTTAAAATACTGCTTCAATGTTAAGGCCTGCTGTTTTAAAGTCTCTGCGTCCTTTATAGTACTGGTATTTCTCAGACTTCATGTTTTTCCTCTTAATTGATGGGCTCGTTTGATATTTGCATTTGCTTCTTCTACAACCACTACACATGGTTAACTATCAGTAGTTTGTCTTAAGTTGGGAATCACAAAACATTTGTTTCATTATAACTTTAGAAGAGCAATTTTATTTCTTTGCAGATTACCTTTATGATTTTTTCTTAATAGCACAAGCTAGAGAAAGGAGGAGGCTTCTTAGTTGGATTTTATTTAATACACCTATCAACCCCTGTCAGTAATAAACTAGGTTAATTTTTGCATAGTGAGCCATTAATTGATCACCACTATCTATATAATGAGTTAATAATATTTGAAATGTGTAGTCAGGACACTCTTTTTATTTCAGCTACAGTTTATGATAAAAAAAACACATATTTTTTCACAAACTGATCTAAATATTAAATGTTTTTAAAGTAAAATCAATATTTCTTCAGCTGGAGCAGTTCGTAGCACCGTTACCTTGTCGTAAGAAGATCCTACGTTTAATTCCCCACCCAGGGTCTTTCTGCATGTAGTTTGAATGTTCTCCCAATGCATGCATGGTACCAGCTTTCTCCCACAGTCCAAAAAACATGATTGTTAGGTTAATTGGCATCTCTAAATTGTCCTTAGGTGTGAGTGCATGTGCGTGCATGGCTGTATGCCTCTTTGTATCTCTGTGCTGCCCTGCGATAGACTGGTGACCTTTCCAGGCTGTACCCTGCCTTTAGCCCATAGACTGCCAGAGATAGGCAC
>NW_015150689.1:29909-32498 GCF_000732505.1 Cyprinodon variegatus
TAGATAGATAGATAGATAGATAGATAGATAGATAGATAGATAGATAGATAGATAGATATGGTAAATTCAGGTAAATTATAATTCCAGTCATTCAATGCAATTTTTCAAGGTGTCTTCTACTTTCATATAATGTCTGCCAAATCATATGAAGCCACATGTTATTTTGTTTTTAACAATATTGTGTTCATGTCCTCAACTTCTTCAACCCTTTATTCCCCTGAGTAGGATAAATCATAAGTCCATAACAAACAGAGATAGATCATGCAGTAAAAACTCTAACTTAAAAACTGAAAAAAAAAAGTCTCCTTATGGGGATAAAAACCAACCTATATTCACTCAGATTATATTGATCTCTTTGCTGAAGCCCTTAAAGCCATAGCAGGCAGGGTTATTCAGTGGAGCAAAAACCTGGAACTTTGCTCAAACAGGCAGAGTATTGCCTGTATTTTGGCCCAGCCTAGGTCTTAAACCGCTTATGATCAGCACTTTCAAGGCCTGCAGAAGAAGAGAAGCTTCAAGATTCAGTAGTAATATGAACATACTGAGGATTTAAAATTAATTTTATTAAAACTTTGAAGAAGTCAATGGAAATGCCATGTTAGTTAATAATTCACAGATGAGCAGACGTAATGTTGCAAGCAAAGTTTCATTTACCTGCTATTTGGCTGGACAGTAAACAGAATTGAGCCAAATATTTGATTAAACTTTATAAAAGAACATGAAAAACATCTTCTTCTCTCACAGTAAATCAACTTTCTTCTGATTGAGATGAAGTTACTACATTTTTTATTGTATATATTACATGGCTTTAAAAGCAAAGTCTACATTTTTTTGGATTCTATCGGTCTAGATTCTTATTGCTGTACAACTTTTAGAATACAAAGAAATAAGGATCAACAAACTATTTTACAGTTTATGTGAGGTGTTTAGTGTTTACTATATTGTTGAGCTTTAAATGTATGTTAGAATCAATCAGGTACTTTGCAATATGGGTCTGTAGCAGGACTCAGACTGCAGATGCATAGATGCATTAGTGAGTCGGCTCTACGATTGGCATTCAGTTGAACTCCCTGCAGGATTTCAAGCAATAAATATGGAAATCTGAGTATGAGAGCCAAGCTCTTGTCTTGCTGCTTTTTTTTCCTATTGCACAGTTTAGTCAAGTATCACTTTAGGATAAACAGACTAATAGCACACAGAGAAATTGGTGGGGAGGGGGGCCACAACAAGCATCCCATTGATGATGACTTGAAAAACATATTCGATGAAACAATCAAACCTTTCCAATTTTCACAACCCCTTTCTCCCTAAACTACTTTGTTTTCCAGAACATGAGAAGTATGATGATTGGGACAGTAAAAGCATCTTTGTACAATAGATTTTGCATGTTAAGTTTAGAATCCTGTAGGACTTGTGCAAAAAAAAGGATCAGCTAAGCCTCAGGCAGTTGGCACAAAATATCCACAAATCCCCTCTCCCACCCTGGGCAGTGACACATGCTGTGACTAACCCTTTTGCTTGATAATGCCTTTAAGAATGCCATAAGAAAAATGCATAAGCTAATGTATAACGTATGGCAGTAAACATTTAAAACCAGCAAAAACAGTGTCTGATGTAAACGTTGGTATGCTTCAGCAGTTTGATTAAAACTATTTGCCAGACTATTGGAATCCCAGGGAGATCTGCTGATTTTAGAAACTGCTTTGTAATCAGCCTCTACCTGAGATCCAATCACCGCAAGTGGAGGTCTCAAAATACCATAAATGTGTTCTCAGACAAAAAAAGTAGTCAGACTGTACTGTAGCTGGAAATGGATGTTTATGTTGGGAAATTACGAAACAGTACGAGTCATGCACACAGGAACATGACCATTCGCACAGACTCTAAGAGTAGGTCAAATGCAATCCTAATGCAAATATCTGCCTTTTCTGCTTTTATGTACACCTGTAATTTATAAAAAATATAAAAACCACAATCTTCCATAAATTTCACAAATATTTTACCGTTGCTTAATTAAAGCATTCACTCCTGTGTCTAATGCTGTGCTGAGAATAAGGGATTATGTCTATGTGCATATGCTGTGGGTTCATGATATCTCCTGGAGTTAAAATAGGAAGAAAATAAACCTAGAGGTCTATTAATGAAATTGTATGTTTTCATTTTCTCTAAATTGGATGAAATTTATCACTCCTTGTTCATGCAACATCTACCCTTGCTTTTGTTAAAATTCTTAACAATTCAATAAAAAGGGCTTTGAAAGTTATCAAGCGTTATTAAACACACTAGTCTTTGGAATAACACTGCATTTACAAGGGGCGAAGGAAAAAACCCTGCTAATCACTCAAACTGAGTCAGATATTATTTCATGCCCACCATATGAGGACAGTGTTATTCTTTGCACTGGACATCTGTTACAGACAGATCTGACAGAAGCACTCAGCTCATCCAAGTGTAAACAAATGAGGGAAAACAGAGGATCTTAATTAATCTGTAGAAGGTTGTACTAAAATAAATGATGTCAACTTGAAAAGGCATGAATCATATTTGTTTTAGTAGGACACAGGCATAATTTTTTTATTGTTGTTAGTC
>NW_015150689.1:32919-46875 GCF_000732505.1 Cyprinodon variegatus
CATTTTTTCCTTTTTTTTTATTAACGTACATGAAAAACCACTCAAATAAATGGGTTTATAGTCAAATATTTCACGTAGTTTATATTATCATTTACATTTTCATTTTCTATGTGGACATTGTTACTGTTTGCCTTTAAAGAGGGCTGTTTTTCTAGGTTTGACAGAAAGGCCTTTATCAGACTGTTGCATGTTTTCATGGGTTAAGACAAATGCTCATATTTGAATTTCTCTCCACAATTATCAGCATGAACATTCATGCTTTTCTTGGGATAGTATCAGCTACCTGTGCAGAAAACTGCAAACCAAAACACAGAAAAGAACAGTCATTACTTGACTGTTATATGGATGAACTGCGTTGGGCTCAGATTTCCTGCTTACCTGTATGCTCCTGTATGCAGTTGGAGATGCTGAAAATCTTAGCAAAGCCACTATTTGCTGCACAATCTAAAAAGCGTATTTGTTATTAAAAGGATATAAACATCTTCATAACCTTCCCCAGCCACAGAATAAAGAACTACGTTAAGGAAGGATTAGCAATGCTGCAATAATGCATGTAACATGAAATAAAAGACACAACTAAGAGGAAACCTTGGAACAGCTTAAATACCTTTTTTTTTTTTTCATTTTTTGATAAAGAATTCAAAAATGTTATAGAAGCTTTGGACTGCATAGAATGTCTGTCTGAAGCACAAGAAGGTGATTTGTTAACAGAAATTTTCTATGTTTAGGTAAGAGTTAGGTATGGTTTTACCTGTCAAAAACATACATTAATTACGTTAATTACATTATCTGAACAGATCTTATTGTTTCCAAACCAGTTTTAGCTGAATCCCATCTAAAATAGGCCTTGTTTTTGCTAATAAACTGCCAGATTTTCTACTGGTATGAATTCTGACGACAAAGGAATGTCGTAATAGAGGCTGTGTTCACACTGATGGTCTATCTGTCCATCCACCCATCAATTAATCTTCTGCTGCTTACTATGTCAGGGTTGTGGTGGGGCCTATCTCCAGCAGTCCACGGGCGAGAGGCAAAGTTTGATTTTTTTTTGCAAAGTTGTTCAGACTACTACTTCAACGCAGCGACCATCAGGTTCCGGTCTGAATGTTTCTTGCACTGAACATGACCAGCATGTGCAGAAAGTCAGTGTAGAAATAACCAATGTTGAAACGTTACTTAGAAAACATAACTAGTTATAGTTACAAGTTATTTTATGAAAAAAAAACTTTGTTATACATATAAGTCAGTTGCTCAGTTACTCCTCAGTCAAGGTAACTAGTTAACTACCAAAGCAACTATGCAGTTACTTTTTATGGTTCAGAATGTCAAAGAATTCGGAAAACCTTCTCTTTTTTGGAACTTTAAATACAACTAGAAAATTCAGTTATGGAAAATAAATTGTTTGTTATTTATCAATGTATTTAGTCATTAATTGAGACAACTACACATCTGAATACATTGAAAATGATTCTGCACTATTTTTGTGTGTGTTTTTTTGTCAAGTGAGTTTCAATATAACTAGTTAAATGTGATAATGTTTTTGTTAAAAATAAAAGAACAACAAAGAAAGAACAATAAAATTTCAAATTTTAAACTTTATAATTTTTGCACATTGACAGCCTTCAATTACAGCTATAAAAAAAGGTGTGAAGCTGAAAAATAATGCTTTTCCAGCAGATTGACATATACTTTGCAATATAATTAATCAGGTGTTACACTATTCCAGAAAAAAAAATAGTAGTATGATCCCAGTATATTTGCTTGTCAAGATAATATCAAGATAATGCGAGGAGCTTCTTTAGATCACAGCTTCTATAAACTCTTTGTTCCTGCATATAATGAGCAAGTCACAGAAACTTTTAAGCTTGGTTTATGCTTGATGCATCCGCGAGGTCCGCACTGCCAAATTTCGTCATTTTAGGCTTCCATTCCCCTCTTTGTGGACTCCATGAAGACAGAATTTTCAAAGGGAGCACCTACGAAAATTTGTAATAACATGAACTGATTTGCACAGAAAATAGCAGCTCATGCTGGGGAGGTTTTGAAAATTTAAACAACCTGGGATTTAGCTCATAAATACCACATCTAGGAACATATTGTGGAAAAAATTCCTGCAAAATAATTACTGTCGCTCTTGGACAGCATAGAAAGCTACATTATGAAAAATTTGTAAACAGCTGGGTTTTCGACTAATACCATTCATGATGTACTCAGGGTGTGATCCTAAATCTTTTGCATTGCATGCAAAGACTAAAACCTTTATACTGGAGAGACTGAATGCCAGGACAAAAGAGTAATAGAAATCGATAAATTTTACGATCTGCATGCTACCATATTAGCTTCCACTGGTTATTTTAAGGTTTATATTTTTTTATTTAGTTGAGTAAATGACAGTTAACTTCTTAAATTATTATATTTTCAGTTAAGTGGTTAGAAAAGGTGTATTTTAAGCTGTTTAGACATTTTCTCCATCACCTATTGTTTGCTGAATCAGTCAATCTGTGATCGATCTCATGGTCTCCTAAAAAAGCTGCACACCTGCTTTTAGCTTGATTACTTACCTGCCTAGAAATTATCCCATCTTTTGAGCCTGGCTTGGCCTTTGTGAAACAGATGAAGCCACAATGCATTAGTCACAGTCAAGCTTGACTTACCCTTTTTTCCTGAAGTTTCTTACTTCAGCCTTCGAGAAATAGGTCTCCGTAAACCAAAAATAATAAACAAACTAAGAAAAGAACCAGCAAATGTAAACCTTAATGGCAAACCCTAGATGGCTAAATTAACAGAACATGTCAAGAACTGTAGAACATACAATGCAATAGGAAAATTTTGAAAAAAAAAAGAAACGAAAATGAGAAATGCACCCAAAGGCCTTGGGATTGTGACATCATTTGAAAACAATGCATATAAATGCAGATTTAGTATGCAAATTAGAAAAACCCAGCATAAGTAGGGACAGCTATTCCTACTAAACAGCTGCTAAGTACTTCCAATCTGATCACATCAGTAGGCATTAGTAGTATAAACACAACACGCTGGCTGTTAGGTGATATTAGGCATAATCTGAACAATAATCTGCAGTGGTTTTATACCTAAATCTGTCCAGTCTTCATTTGGGATAATCATTGCTTGATTAGACAGACATTTTCGATTCCCCTCTAACAGTTTGGCTTTTTCCAGGCTTCCTAAATAGGAACTTTTACTATTCTGTATCCTTGAAGAGACATTACTTATTTGTATTCTCTACGGATACAGAGATTGCATGAATTAAGTCACAGCTGAAATTGGGTGAACTCGAGCCAGTCATCTATCGAAAAAAAAAAACTCCAGAGGCCACTGTTTGGATGTCTTTGAAGCACTTTGAGTGCAGATGGTGCTACAAAATAAATCTTTTGATCTGTCACAGCTTGACATTGTAGATATTGAATTTCACTAAAATGACTCAATGTAATTGAGATTTTTTATTTGTTTTTGGTTTTTTTTTCTGTAAAAAACAGGAGAATTGCTAGTACTAATTCTGCTTGTGCTACAATCTTCCATCTACCTGTTTGACATTTTACCTGCACCAGCACCATATAGGTTTCTGGCAAAGAGACTTAACTCATGGCATCAAATTTCATTGCATGTGAACATTAAGGAACCAAGATTTTTCCCCCCAGTTTAGTTCATGTCTGAACATATCGAACTGTGTCCTTGAATAAAAATAAGCACCAGGGACTCCTCTTTGAGTTATTATGTCCAACAGTGTGGCTTATTTTGGTGCATAAGTCTAATGAGGTAATTTTAGGCCCACATCTAGGAACAGTGCATTGTTATTTACTTCATAATTCTGTCTGTGGCCACCTGAAGAAAAGGTACTGTAGCATGCATCCATTAGGATCACAATGACAGGAGCATACACCGTCTCAAAATATGGCAATTATACCAAGACTGCATTTTTCACTCCCCTTTTTTTGATTATTATTTTTTTTGGCATTGTGGCCTTTATTAAGTTATATTTGAAAGTATGCAGACAGGAAATGTAGAGAGATGGGAGAAGACATGCAGCAAAGGGTTAGGCTGGGACTCGAATATGTGGCGACTAAGTTGAGGACTAAAGCCTCTGTACATGCTGGTGATCTTAACCCCTCTAACACGTTTGCAACCAAATTTTCTCCAACAGACTTAATACCACATAGACATAAAAAGAGACATGACTTACAAATCACTAAGCAGTGTTTTCACAAAACAACTGAAAATGTAAATTAATCTCCTTTGTTACTTTCAGCCATATTAATAACCTCTCTACAAACAAATGCCTCTGTCACACCTTGATGACTTAGACCAGTGTATGCCAGGCGTAAGGAACATCTGGCAAAAACATTTTGTATAAGTTATGAGCACGCTGAAATACGGTGAAGCACACGTCGAGATACAGGAAGTACATAAAGGAATTTTGAGCATACTCAAAATTTCCAGACGTATTCCAGCGTATGCCATACATGGGGCATAAGTTACAGGTAAATTATCTGATTGTTGACAAACGTTAAGTGCAAGTTACTCATACGTCATGGCGTCTAGCTTACCAAAACCTGTGAGTAGCTTGTTTATAACTTATGCGTTACGTATCTCCAACGCCTATCAAAATATCTGATGTGTTCCAGGCGACCACTGAACGTGATTCTAACTTACAGCTACTATATAATGGCATATTGGCAGCATTTTAGTACAAAAGGGGGTTCACAGGAGGAAACCGTCAGTTCTCCTCCAGACTGCATCCACATCATAGGATGAGCGAGAAGATGAGTGAGATGGATCCTCCCTGCATTCATGCCCGCGACCAACAAACTTCCTAGCAGACATGACGCTGAATCTGCTGCAACTGCAAACCATTTTTCTTTCTTTTTCTTTTTTATTTATTTTTTTTTTTGGTGGGCAGTAAACAGCAGCTAGGATAATACCGCGATCAAATCTTTTTGTGCAGTCCCGGCGCCTCCAAGCGCATCACTGCTCCCCTCAGGACACTGGCTTGTGATATTTCATGGGCATTACGGTGCCATACGTTATGCATAAGTTAGGCTGTCATTGGACATACAGTCTGGAATTGTTATGCATACGCCCAAAATTGAAAAAATACATAGAAAGTTCAGCTTATGCCAATATTTTAGAGATTCTGGGATGCCAGGCATACGCTGTCTAAATTAGCAAGGTGTGACAGGGCCCTCACCATAAGCAATATTTGGTGCACTACTAAAAAATACAAAAACCCACCCTAAAATTCTCCTGACTGGACGGGACACAAGCCTTTTACTCCATCACAGACCTTTTGAGATGATAATTTTCATCCTGCTCATTTTCAGCCACTTGTCAAAATTATTGCACAATAGACATTGATTGTAGTGGTTTTATTAAATTTCTTAATTAAGAGTTTCCCAGGGGGGTATGAAAATGCACAAGATGTGCAGCTTCACAAAGAAAAAACGAATCGCCATCCTTTAATATAGATTTATTATTACAGTTTTTTTTTTCTTTTTTTACAATATCTCTCTGTGTGTGTCAGTGTGTGTGTATAATTGAGTCATTTCCCACTTAGGTCAATGTGTCATTATTAACGGTTCATATAAATGTCAGAAAGGTTGGTAGACTGCTTTGCCATGGACACACGGAGAAACAATGATGAAGATAAATGGTTTAAAAAAAATTTTTTTCATTAAAGCCACAGGCAACAAAAACACCCAGGCAAGATCCAATGTGTACAATTATGAACCTTATTGCTACGTTTGCATATAGTACCCACAGGCTTCCAAATGTCTTGACAACACATAAGAATGATTTTAAAGTATAAGATATCTAAAACTTGCATTGAAAAATGTAAATTAAAATTTTAGATTACCATGTATCATTATTTTTGTGTGTCTATATATAAAAACAAGATCATTAGCCTGGAATTTGATTTATGCCTACTGCTTAGCTTATTTCTTTTTCTGCAAAATAAGCCATTCCATCATTGCCCCATAGGGCAAGGAATCTGTTCTCATATCAAAGTGAAACAAAGAGCTCTGGACGTTGTCCACCAAAACCTTAGAATCACTTTGCTTTCTGTGATAATTCATCAACAATGTAATAAATGTCAGATGAACAGACCTAATACCACTATAAAAAATGCTTCTAAAAAATGGCAGAGAGCTGACCACAGAGAGCTACTTTTTTATTTTTTTACTATTTCCTTGTTAGAGATTGATTCATTGCTGACAATGATCTCATTCAGTCACTGTTGAGCACAGTGCAAGTTTATTGTGACCAAATAGAGTTTAACAAGCAAACAATTTTGGTTTTTTTCTCATCATTAAATGAAATACACTGAAATACCGAAATTAAGAAACAAAACTGTGCAGTCGAAAAACTGAGAAGGAATTTTCAGTCACAAAGGAAGATACCGTGATGGTTCAAAGTGTGGCAATTAAACTAATCATGTTTTTCTTGGGTGGAACAATTAGGCTGTGGGTGAGCTTCAATCAGCTAACCAAAAATTTATTTTTCTCTACTTTGCAGCTTAAATGAACCACATTATCTACAAAATCTCAAGCTATTCTGAGATGAACTGTGCAATCCCAAACACAAGCCACAGGCTCTTTCTGATCAGGTTAGAAACAAATTGATGTGCTATTAATTGTTTTTTCATTTCTGCATCTTAAAAGATGCCGAATTTATAAATGAGGTTTACAATTTTGTCTTAGCAAACTTCTTTTGATGTAACATTATGACTAAAGAGACACAAAGAGGCACTGAAAAGCAATAACTGTATGAGAGCCATTAACAAGTCATTTTTTCTCCTGACTCATGTTTTAGAAAGGTACGTCTAAGTGAAGCATCAAATTTTGAAAGTTCTTGTCTAATGGATGTCATTTGGTGAAACACTGCATTGCCATATAGGTCTCAAATTAGAAACACCTGTTTGTTTCTTTTAAAATAAATTAACACACGTTCTTTTTTTCCTAATTTTAAGTCAGAAACTTTAATTATTATAGGGAAACTTTTTTTTTATTGCCTAAACGACTTACAGGGAAAGGATTCTGGATTCTATTGAGACAAAGTTCGTGCAAACTTTTGTGAACACTTTTCTTCAACATCCAGATTTTTCTTTTCATGACTTAAATAGATCTTTAGACTGGAATTTGATTATATTTCATGCTTAAAAAAAAAACAAAGCAAATAAATATTCCTTAATAGGAATTCCTGGTTGTGTAGCTCCAGTGAAATACTAAACCTAATGATGTTTGTTTTTTTTCTTCTTTCCGGAGTCAAAGTGTGTTCACCTTGAGATAACACTATCATGGCGACATACTGTAAGAAGTAAAACTTCGCTTCTAATATTGAGGACTGTTTCCTTCCAGTTAAAATGACCCTTTATTGATATACAGTCCTGTTCATCAGAATGGCAGTTGTCCTTTTCACTGTTCTGCTGACTCTCTTCTCTTGCTGACCTGTCGAATTTATTTGTCTTTTCCTTCTTGTATCCTTGTCTTGATTGTACCATACTTGACAGATTTGAGCTTTGCTGCCCAATGTTTTGTTCCTTTGTAGCCCTCTACCCTTTTCCCCTTTATTCTTTTCAGTCTGATGCCTTTAGTCACCTTCAAGTATTAGAACCAAATTTCATACCTTTTATTTAATATTAACATATTTTTAGATTACATGTTCAAAATACTTTAATAGTTTTAAGGTGATGGCTTTCAAATATAATTACTGAGTCTTCTGTGTGTAGGCTTAAAGATTATTTTGAAGTATCCTCTCCAGTTGCCTAAGGCTCAGCATTTCTATGTTTGTCACAGGGTTGATATGCCTTAAGAGAGGAAAAGAAAAAAAACCTGTCCTTGTGATGACTGAACTTGCAAAGCTTTAGTATGCACTTCATGTCATGGTGGTGCGGCTCACAAAGAGTAAGGCCAACAGAACCCCCTTTCAGTGGTACCATTTTTTGTTATTCATTTGTATTTTTCCAGCATCTTGCCCAGTCAAAGCAGGCCTCCCACCCTGGTCGGTATTAGATTATCTGCGTCTTTTTTATCTATGATTGGTGTTTGATTTAAAAGTCAAAGGCAAAAAAGCCAATGTCGCATCCACCCCTTGCTGTTCTATAATTACATGATCACTCCACACAAGTGTGGAATAACCCCTTTCATAGACGCAAGTTTTTTGTTCAAGAGAACTAAATAGGTTTTAAATGATTTGAACCAGGAAGGCTACTGTAATTACTGATTCTGTCTGTGTTTAACTCCAAAGATAGATAAAGATCGATACTAAAGTGTATACTACTGAACTCTTACGACATAACTATTTTGTGAGTCATAGATTATTCAAGACACACTTTTTATTCTCTGAAACATTTGAATCTGTTTATAGAATTGAATGATGATTACATTTTGTGGCATATTATATGTTCATGTTAGATTCACCAGAGCAAACAAAGATATTCACTGCTGGTAAAGATGGGTAAAATGTCAAAAAAAAAAAAACAGGAAATAACTGATTCGAATAAAATCCAAGTTACAATATTTAGTGTCATGATTTAATTAAAGGGTCTGCCCCAAAATGCAGAAGACCAAACAGAGAGACCAGGGAAAAGGTTTATTTAGAATATTGAGATGAGTCCAGTGCTGCTCTGAACACTGTCAAACCGGAACTGGAAAGTGAGGGGAAGACACTGCGGTTAGTTCAGGCTCAGTGGGAAATTTGATTCTTTGGCTTAAAGAGGAGGAATAGGTTACAGACTCACATTTCCAGAAAAAGAGGTGTCTTTACTGAATCCAGTCTGTGTGGGATGTTCCAGTGATTGTCTTGTTTGATGGTGGGCTGACGGGGTTTACTCAGTCTGCGGTTGTTCCTTGGTGAACGGAGTAGCTGACTGCCACTCAGATTTCCTGCGGTACTTGAACGTGCTGTGGCGCAGATGAAACCCTTGCTCAGTGTGAAGCTCAAACAACCTCTTGAGGAAAGTGGATCCAAACCTCCTGTTTGGAACCACTGCTCAGTTAGAAGCAAAGTTGATCCTTCCAGAGAGAGATGGTCCGAAAAAAATCCAGTTTGCAGGATAACTTCCTGCCGAGAGGCAAAGAACAAAAACAAGGTTAAGACTCAGGTTGACAAAAACTCAGTTTGACTCAGCAAAACTCAGCTTGGCTAGAGAACCCAAAACTGGCAAAACAAAAATTCAGGTTAGACTCTGCTAAACTCCGCAGGTGTGCAGGGAGGCCCAATGAGGACGGGGCACCACCTGGTTGAGGAGGAAAGGAAACACAAAAACAGACCACACAAACTGGATTCCTGACATTTAGAAGGTCTCCTAAAACTTAAATCAAAACAGGTAAAGAGAATATTTTGTGAATGTATACTTAATGAGGGGATCTAATTATATTCTAACTAACTATTTTTGGGGCTATCAATACAACATGATAAGCATTCTTAATTATCTCAGCACTTCTGCAAAATAGGAAAGACAAAGTTATATGCAATACTTGTAAAACACATCTAACTTCCTAAGATTGAAACATAGCTGCTTGATGACCCATATCCAGACTGAGCAAAAGTTGAAAAGTTTCTGAAGCATTTACAAGCCAGACTATTCAGGAACCCATTTATTTCTTACCACGGGAGGATGTTAAAGGAAGGAAAAAAATCTGCTACATGCAACTCAAAGCCCAAAGCACATATCAACAATACCTCACAGCAATCTTTTCAATGCACATATTTAATAAGTACACTGTATTGCCAAAAGGATTTGCCTACTTAATTATTAGAATCAGATATTTCAATCACTTCCATGGCCATAGGTGTTTAAAACCAAGCATCCAGACTGTTTTAACAAATATCTGTGAAAGAATGGGTTGCTCTCAAAGTGCGTTCACACCGCAAGCAATCTGGACGTCAAAATCACTTAAACGACAAAATGTGTATGCTGGGTCATGAAACAAGAATGTCAACCTTAAAACATCATCTGTACAATCAGTTCATCAGGATTTTGACCCTAAGAAATGCAGTCGCAGTTCTTGAACTGCAATGGCCAGCCTGTGGGGATTTTCAGCCTCCATTCATAGAGGCTTGAATCGAATATAAAGTTTTCTTGAGGGTTGGTTTTTAAAACTACAAGTACCAGTATATACAATTGGATATCTTTTTTCGGGGAGAGAAGGCGACTACTGGTCCGTTTGTTGGTAGGAACACCAAACAGTCCTTCTAGGGCTACATAAAACAGCCTTTTTTTAAAGCCATCTACACACATCTTAAGAGTATCCCTTATTTCATCCTTATATTGTATTATCAATATTATTTTCCCTGTCCTCCATTTTAATAAAAAGATTGCCTGATCCTGACCCGTTCTGCCTTTGAACCTCTGAACCTGCGTGTGCCTGTTCTGATCCGTTTGCCTGACCTTTCTTCAGACTCCTGCTGTATTGTGCCTGTTGACCGAACCTGGAACTGCTTCCTCACACTGACCTGGATTTGCCTTCGGTACCTCTTTGGATCTTCTGGCCTGGGCTCCTGAAACTCTACGACACCGGCTTTGATTTTGCCCTCTGGATTGTCCTGCCTTCCTTCGTCTGCTTGGATCTGAACTCCTGCCAATTTAGCTGTTTTTAAGACTTAAACCTCTGGAACTCTCTGGGCAGCGTTCACCCCGTGTTGTCCAGCTGTAATCCAGCTCTTCCTCTGGGTATGGACCGAACTTTAAGACCAGGTTAGTGACTCACACATTCATAATCATCCTTCGCCAGATTAACGGGGTCACTAACTTGAGTTTTTCTCCTGCAGAGGTTCTTGCCTTAGATACCCTATCTGTTCACTGCAGAGCCGTCATTTTTAAATAAACGCCCTTTGAAATATCTTACTGTCTGTCTGAATACTGAGCCTGTTCTGAGCCTTGACAGTTTTAGTGAACAAGTGTTACCAGGCGACCTTTTGGCTGGCTTTCCGGTAAGAAAATGAAACTATCAGTCAAAGTGAAGGGGAAGTATCAGCAGGTTTATTCAGCTTCACAGCATCAAGCCTCCTATCAAATACAAAATCTCTGCCTTAAACACATTTAAATCAAATATATACATACACATTTACGTTTTGTTTTTTTATGAACATTTTCTAATTTAAATTTACACCCAAACACCATAGAAATCTCACAAAGTATGTGCACCAACCCCCCATATTTTCCATTGTCTCCCACAGAACCTATAAAAGGTGTCTTGACCCCCACAGAAGCATTTGTCCAAACACCCTGGAGAGAACACAGAACAGGTAAGTCACTTTCCTAGCATCACAACACTTCTTCTGCACTCTCTTCCAACAGATTGTACACTAACATATGCTAAAGTTTCTAAACAGTAACAGACAACTACCCAAATTGTTAATGGAGCAGCTGTGCAGAGCCTAGAAGAAAAGGCTACACACCAACTGATGAAATACTCAAATATCAAATAAATCATTTAAAATCCTTGCGCACAAATGATTCTTTATGTGCATATCTATGCTTAAAGTGCAGTGCTAAATAAAGTGTCATAGTGCTAATCAAGCTGCTCTTTTGTCATAAAGTGCAAATGTCTTTAAAGTGATAAAAGTCATTTACATTAAAAAAAAAAGTTCCAGTAGTGAAGACCTCTTTTTTTTATGGAGATTAGGCAAGGCAAGGCAAGGCAAATTTATTTGTGAAGCACAATTCAGTACAGAGACAATGCAAAATGCTTTATATGATTAAAATACAGGAAGATAAAACAGAATCAAAGCAAGTAGGAAAAAATAAAAAATGAATAAAATAAAATAACAAAAATTCAAAAACAAAAAAGAATATTAAAAACAGTTGGGTTAGCATTTGATCAAAAATTTCTCCTTGGGCAGTTGACAATTCCTCAAAACCTTGCCTTTTGTTCTACTACCATAGAACTGCGAAACCTTTCCCATTATCTACAGGTAATTTAACTCTGCCCGATACACACCAATCCTATGGTTCCACAGGTGGAACAAAACCTGAACTGCCTTTCTGCTCCCCAAAAAGAAAAGTTATCTTTTATTTTGTAAAAAATGAATAAAATAAAATCTTTAACATTTTTGTTTATTGCAACATTAAAAGAACCTTATTTTCTTAACAATATCGGAAATAATGAAAAAATCTATATATAAATCTTTATTAAAAAGGTCATTTCTAAAGGCAGCTGGTTGCATTTGATGCTATTTAAGAGTATTAGTTATCTGTGTGGCATACAACTGCACACCACACCTTTCAGATCTTTATTTTTAAGAATAGTTGAAAAACCATCTCATTTTTTCATCACCCGTCACAAATAAAGGCTGTAAATTATATACTGACCATTGTGGTTCTAATGATATCACATGAGAGAAAGTTTATTGGCTTGTGCCAGAAATATGAATATTTATCAGTTTCCTAGAAGCAGTTTATACAGGAAAGCAAGATGAAGAATAAAATTTACTGTTTTACTTATTAGGTACCCGAGTCATCCGCTCAGAATAAAACCCTCCCTGTGCATTCATTAATTTACTCTGGCCCAATAAAAAGAAGCCTCTGTCTTGATTAGATCTGTCATCTTTGTAGAATTTAATCTAAATTCTAAACTTTGCTTCAGCACAGGATTGGTTCTTCTGCAGAAGACACTAAAAAGTGACCCTTTGACTTAATAAAACAAGGTTATATTTGACGAGTTGTCAAAGCAGACAGAGCAGATGGGCAGGGGATAGCTGGGTGGCATAAACCGTCCGCTCCTTTTCATGTATGATGAGTGTGCCCTTGGTTACCTAGTAACTCTCTTTATCAGTCTCCAGTTGGCGCTCCCGCACACGTCCGCACGGGAAAGCGCAGCGCGGTCCCGCGGTGCGCGCGTAGAGAGGAGTCAAGGCGAAAGCGTCAAAACGCACCAGGACTTGGAGGGGAGCTTCCCGCTGGAGTAAAAATAATATGAACATTGCCTTAATGGCAGGGGAATCCGTGAATTTTAGAGAAGGATAATGAGGGCCGTGTTCGCTCCGCAAGAAGGTTATTCCCTAAAAACATAAGCTTTACAGAATTCCAAGGATATTTGGAGTACACACTCTACAACTGCAAGTGAAGACTCCGAGACGGACAATCAGTCCCGGCTTCTTTTTAATTCTAAGAAAGACATGGGGAAATGTTCACCTTGGAAAAGCAGGTGAGTCATTTCATATATACTTTGTGGTGTCTGCGTGCAGAGCTGAGCCAGTCAGGATGATGCGGGGAGAGATTGGTACTCGCATTTAAATATATTACTTTTTTTTTTCTCTCTTTCTGTAAGAGTTTGGTCACAAAGCAACATAAAATCTGCCTCGCAGCCAAAGCACGGACAGTCTATAAACGCTGGCTTATCAGAGTTTTCCATGTTAGAAACAGGATTTATTTTGTTCTTTTTACTGATGCCCTAAATGCAGCTTTTACCCAGATGTTCGTATGTTACTTGACTCACGGCGCGCTCACAGCGTCGATGCGGTAAATTCAATGCTCTGTGGTGGAAATGTGGAGGGCACTTGTTACTTGGGCATAAACGCAAAGACATCTTCTGCGGGAGATGAAGCGATGACGCGCTGGCTCCCTGTCATTGCTCTGCCTAAGAAATCTAACCTAGGACCCACTTGAGTAGTTAAAGACAAATTTGCAAATAAAATTTCGGGGATTCGATTTCAGTTTGCAGAAGTATTCTGTTGCCTTTCTGCAACACAAGTAAGGTGAGATCCAGCCTGACCCTAATATATATATATATATATATTTGCAGAGAGCTTTGCATATTTAATTTGTATCTGCATAGTATGTATTTTGCAGAACTCATCTCTAAACTAAATTGATAATTTCAGCTTGTTCAATCCCTGACCTTTAAATGCTGCTCCTAAATGCTGCACAACTTGCTCTGCAGAGGAGCTTATTAATCAATATATATATATATATATATATATATATATATATATATA
>NW_015150689.1:47013-49564 GCF_000732505.1 Cyprinodon variegatus
GTGTGTGTGTGTGTGTGTGAGAGAGAGAGAGAGAGTGTGGTATTCCTGGAGACATGACACAGCTCAGAAATAAGTGCTTTGATTGTAGTTGTTGGCCAGAAAGGAATATTTAACTGAGTGAGGGTTGAATTCCAAAGAGGGAAGAAGAGGAACTCAAAAATGTCATACAAGAGTTGTCATGGTGATAAGTTGAATAAGCAAAGTGTCCCTGTAGCCTGAGCATTTAGGAAATAATCCAGCCTTTTATTGCACGGCACTCTCTTGATGAAAGACTCTTTTAATTGGTGATGATAACACACACACACACACATATGGAATTCCTGGTTTCTCTTGCATATATTTAAAAGCCACTACTGGATATTGCATGAGGACTCCTTTTTTGTTTACAAGCAAATTGTGTTCATTTATATTGTATGCTGCTCCACCATATCATGTGAAGGATTATGCATGTTGCTGCTAGAGCTGCTTATTAATTCTCTCCCTCTCTCTCTTTTTTTTTGGCCCCTCTGTATTTGTATTCCATCCCCGATGTTTCAAGTTCCCCTGCTGTTTTAATATCCACTTTTCACTCTTTTTGTGATTTTTTTTTCACTTCATATTGTTCTTGGATGTACTTGTGCTGTGGAACAATCACGGCTGCTTCATTTACAACTAAAAACTGAGCTTTCAGTCCGAGCTGTGGGAGAGTAATTACAGGGAGCGCAGCTCGCTGAATGTGTTCATTTGCTGTAGCCAGATTATGCCGGAAAGGCCGCAGCTATCAAGATGTGGTCAGTGCATGATCACCAACACGTACTAACACACACCAGGAGACACAGACATTCATCCCAAAATGAGGCCTAAGGTCTGTTGTTTAGCCATGTGTCTTAGAGCTACTCCAGGAAAGCCACGAGACGCTTAGTCTGATGCAAAGGTCAGCTTCCTTCTGACTTAAAGAAAATACACCTGGGTACAGCTTGGCCTGACTTAACATGGATAAACCAGTCATTGGTTTTTGGCTCTACAGCCCTCTTTTACTCTACCTTCACTCGCTCTTTCAACACGCACACATTGATGCTCTCAAATACAGACACAAGCAGAGGTGTGCAAGCTTCTGTCATCTTATCTATATGTTCATGCTCACGGATGCACATATGAGAGACTGCAGACAATATTTTTGTTTTCTTATATTCTTTATTGCACTGGATTGGTTGCATTGAAAAAGCTGGAACAAGAGCTTAATAATTTCTCAAACAGGTGCGCCTGACCTTCAAAGAGTTTTTAATCACAGCCTATTCCAGTAGCTGCAGAGGTTGTAAGGCAATGTTTACATAATTATATTTTTTTTACAAAAGAAAGGGAACAGTTAGAAACCTAATGGAGTGATTAAGATGTTTTGGGGTTTTAAAAAGTTTCCTCATATAATTAATTACAGTATGAAGTTGTTTTGAATGAGTGCCAGAAAAAAGTGCCTAGGTACCAAACATTATGTCTGTTCACAAGGAGTTTGCATGTGGTCCACTTTTTTGTGATCGCAGTGGTTTCAAGTGCAGACAGACACATTACAGAATGCTGTAATACTCTAATTCAAAGTGGTGGCGCCAAACACACATCTGCTGGGAGCTGAAGAATATTAAACAGTAATGACACTTGTTCTAATGGAAAAGTGTGGGTAGATATGCTCTTTTCCTCCACATTAATGATATAAAACTCAAGGTAATATCACCAACTGTGAAGAAATAGGGAAAACTGTATCTCTAAGGAGTATTGTGTGGTTCAGCAGACTCCAAAATAAATATAAATGAGGATGCACGATTGCCAGCAAGCTCTAAGCTGAGGGATGTAAAGGTCTTTATGCAGTAGGCCTCCTTTCCCAACACACCATGTCACTGCATATGTCTGGTCACCTAGCTGAAGTAAAGAAAGTGTAATTTTCTCAAAACCTATCCGCCTTATTAAGATTTCACTGTATAAGAAAGTTGCAGCTAAATACACACTGTTAGTCACACTTGTGTTATTGCCGTTTGATAAAGATTTTACCCTTCTACATATCACAGCATACGTAATAAACTACATAATGTGCAATCACTATTCAATACCCTGTGAAAAAACTGTTTATATTTAATACCCTATATTATAACAATAACCATTGGTGAACCATTGCCCGATCGCCCAGGGCAAGTAGTTTTTATTGTCGGGAGAGTACAAATTTCATTGCATTTGCCCGCCGGGCAAGTGCAATGATCGCAAAAAAAATTATTTATCACCCAAAATGACTTTAAAACCTCGACATTCGATGAAAACGACCTAGAAGCTTTGCCGGCGCCATTTTTGTTGTTTTGTACACATTCTCGCGTGATTTGAAAAAGTCGCGTGATTTAAAAAAGCCAGGTGATTTTCCGCCAGATGCCATGATTTTTGTCCACCTAGCGGTAATTTTGATGTAGTTACCAAAACGACAAACAAGCTAGAAAGCGCTATCATATGGCAGTCTTCTGTACAGTGAAGCAGGTCATGCATTAAAAAATGTTCATTAAATTTTTTTCTCTTAGACATTGGAGAGGTGCATTTA